>NC_080085.1:56493676-56772579 GCF_949987535.1 Balaenoptera acutorostrata | reverse complement strand
AGCTGGGTGTTGCTCTGGTGGATGGAGCTCAGTAAAACTGTAATCCTCTTGTTTGCTGATGGGTGAGGCTGAGTTCCCTCTCTGCTGGTTGTTTTGCCTGAGATGATCCAGCACTGTCGCCTACAGGCTCTTTGGAAGGGCTAATGTTTGACTCCAGGAACACTCATGTCAAGTAGTTCTTCCCAGAACTTCTTCTGCCAGTGTCTGTGTCCCCTTGGTGAGCCACATCCCCCCCCCACCTCTGCAGGAGGACCCTCCAACACTAGCAGGTAGGACTGCTTCAGTCTCCTATGGGGTCACTGCTCCTTCCCCCTGGGTCCTGATGTGCACACTACTTTGCGTGTGCCCTCCAAAAGTGGAGTCTCTGTTTCCCCCAGTCCTGTTGAAGTCCTGCTGTCAAATTATGCTAGCCTTCAAAATGTGATTTTCTGGGAATTCCTCCTCCCTTTGCCAGACCCCCAGGTTGGGAAGCCTAACGTGTGGCTCAGAACCTTCACTCCAGTGGGTGGACTTCTGTGGTATAATTGTTGTCCAGTTTGTGAGTCACCCACCCAGCGCTTATGGGATTTGATTTTATTGTGATGGTTCCCCTCTTACCATGTCATTGCAGCTTCTCTTTTGTCTTTGGATGTGGGATATCATTTTTGGTGAGTTCCAGTGTCTTCCTGTCGATGATTGTTCAGCAGTTTGTTGTGATTCAGGTGCTCTTGCAAGAGGGAGTGAGTGTACGTCCTTCTATTCCACCATATTTAACAAAATAGCCTTCTGCTCATTTTTATTTTTATTTTTTTAATATTGAGTTGTATAAGCTATTTGCATACTTTGGATATTAACTCTCTATCAGTCCCGTTGTTTGTAAATATTTTCTCTCATTCCACAGGTTGTCTTTTCCTTTTGTCAATGGTTTCTTTTGTTGCAAAAGCTTTTAAGTTTAATTAGGTCCCATTTGTTTATTTTTGCTTTTATTTCTTTTGCCTCGGAGACTGGTAAAAGAAAATATTGCTGTGATATATATCAAACAGTGACTTATGTTCTCTTCTAGGGATTTAATGGTTTCAAGGCTTTACATTTATGTCTTTAAACCATTTTGAATTTATTTTTGTATATGGTATGAGTTTATGTTCTAATCTCATGCTTTGACATGTAGTTCTCTAGTTTTTGCAGCACCATTTTTTGAAGAGACTCTCTTTTCTCCATCGTGTATTCTTTCCTCATATGTCATTGATTAATTGACCATAGGTGTGTGGGTTTACTTCTGGGCTTTATTTTGTTCCATTGATCAATATGTCTGTTTTCGTGCCAACAGCTCAATGTTTTTATTGCTGTAGCTTTGTAATAGAGTCTGATGTCTGGAAGGGTTATACTTCCAGCTTTGTTCTTTTACTCAGGATAGCTTTGGCAATTCTGAGTCTTTTGTAGTACCATACAAATTTTAGAATTATTTGTTCCAATTTTGTGAAAAATGTCATGGATATTTTGATAGGGATTGATTTAAATCTGTAGATTGCTTTGGGTAGTATTGTCATTTTATCAATATGAATTCTTTCAACCCAAGAGCATGGGATATTTTTCCATATCTTTGAATCATCTTCAATGTCCTTTACCCATGTTTTATATAGTTTTCAGCATATAGGTCTTTTGCATCCGTGCTTAAGTTTATTCCTACATGTTATATATGCATGTAATACATATATATGTATATATATATATATACATATATATGATTTTATATGGGATTTTTTTACTTTCTCTTTCAGGTATTTTATTATCAGTGTATAGAAGCACAACAGAATTTTGTATATTAATCTTGTGCCCTGCTACCTTGCTGAAGTCATTTATTAGTTCTGATAGTTTCTGTGTGGAGACTTTAGGGTTCTCTACATAGAGTATTGGGTCATCAACAAATATTGCCAGTTTTACCTCTTCCCTTCCAATTTGAATACATTTTATTTCTTTTTCTTGTATAATTGCTGTGTCTAGGACTTCCAGTAGTATGGTAAATAGAAACAGTAAGAGTTGGCATCCATGTCTTTTTCCTGAATTTATCAGGAAATCTTTCAGCTTTTCACCATTGGGTATTATGTTTGCTGTGGGTTTGTTGTAAATGGCCTTTATTATTTTGAGACATGTTTCCTCTATACCCACTTCAATGAGAGTTTTTATTATGAATCGATGTTGAATTTTGTCAAATGCTATTTCTGTGTCTATTGAGATGATCATGATGTTTCTGTCTTTCCTATAGATAATGTGTATCACATTGATTGATTTGCATATGTTGAACCATCCTTGTGACCCTTGAATGAATCTAACTTGATCATGGTACATGATCCCTTTTACATATAGTTGGATTTGGTGTGCTAAATTTTGTTGAGGATTTTTGCATCTATATTCTTCAAAGATATTGGCCTGCAATTTTCATTTTCTGTAGTGTTTTGTTTCGTTAGTATCAGTGTGATGGTGGCCTCATAGAATGAATTTTGGAGTGTTTGTGTTCCCTTTTCTTCAATTTTCTGGAATAATTTGAGAATTATAAGTATTAATTCTTCTTCATATGTTTGGGAGAATTCTCCATTGAAATCATGGATTTTTGTTTATAGGGAAGGTTTGTTTTTTAATAGATTATATTTCACGTCTAGTGATCAGTCTATTCAAATTGTCTGTTCTTGACTCAGTCTTAGCAGGCTGTATGTTTACAGAAATTTGTCCATTTCTTTTAAGTTGTCCAATTTGTTGGCCTATGTGTTTTCGTAGTATCCTCTTATGATTTTTTTTTTGTATTTCTGTGGCATTGGTTGTTATTTCTCGTCTTTCATTTCTTGTTTTTTTTTTTATTTGTCACTTTTCTTCATGGTCAACTTGGCTAGAGGTTTGTCAATTTTGTTCATCTTTTCAAAAACATAGCTCTTGGTTTTATTGGTCTTTTCTATCTTTTTTAAAATCTCTGTTTTGTTTATTTCCTCTCTTATCTTTATTATTTCCTTCCTTCTACTGACTTTGGGTTTTGTTTGTTCTTCTTTTTCAAATTCTTTTTGTGTTGTATGTTAGGTTGTTCATTTGTGATTTTTCTTGTTTCTTGAAGAAGGTCTATTTTGCTGTGAACTTCTTTCTTAGAACTGCTTTTGCTGCATTCCATAGATTTTGTAAAGTTGTTTTTTCATTTTAATTTGTTTTAAGGTATTTTCTGATTTCTTCTTTGATTTCATCATTGACCCATAGGTTTTTTAGAAGCATGTTGTTTAGTCTCCAAGCTTTTGTTCTTTCCTTATTTTTCTTTCAATAATTGACTTCTACTATATTTGTGCTTCACTTATTCTTATTTTTCTAGTTCTTTGAGGTGTAAAGTTTAGTCGTTTACTTGAGATTTTTCTTGCTTCTTCATGTAGGCATTTTTCACTATGAACATCCATCTTAAAATTGGTTTTGCTGCATTCCTTGAGTTTTTGTATATTGCATTTCCACTATCATTTGTCTCAATGTATTTATTTTATATCTTTTTCATTTCTTTTTGAAGTATTAGTTGTTCAGTAGCCTGTTTCTTAATCTCCATATTTTTGTGGATCTTCCAGTTTTCTTAGTGTAATTTATTTCAATGGCATCTTTCACAGAAATAAAACTAACAATCCTAAAAGTTGTATGGAAATACAAAAAACTCAAATAGCCAAAGCAATCTTTACAATGAAGATGAATATGGAGACATCACTCTTCCTGATTTCAAACTATATTACAAAGCTATAGCAATCAAAATGGTATGATATTGGCATAAAACAAGACACATAAATCAATAGCACAGAATACAGAGCCCAGAAATAAACCTAGACATATATGATCAGTTACTTCACAACTATTGGAGGCAAGACTATACAATGGAGAAAGGATAGTCTCTTCAAAAAATGATGTTGGGAAAACTGAACAGCCACTTGTAAACGAATCAAACAAGAATACTATCTTATACCTTATACAAAAATTAACTCAAAATGGATTAAAGACTTGAATGTAAGACCTGAAACCATGAAACTTCTAGAAGAAGACATAAGCAGCACACTCATTGCCATCAGTCTAACAATATTTTTTGTATATGTTTCCTCAGGCAAGGAAAAACAAAGCAAAAATAAACAAATGGGACTACATCAACCTAAAAGCTTTTGAACAGCAAAGGAAACTATCAACAAAATGAAAAGAACATCTACTGAATGGGAGAAGATATCTGTAAAAGATATATCAAATAAATGGTTACTATCCAAACTATACAAAGAACTCATACAACTCAACATTCAGAAAGAGAAAGACAAATACCATATGATCTCACTTACATGTGAAATCTAAAGAAACACAAACAAACAAAACATGAACTCATATAGGGAACAAATTGGTGGTTGTTAGAGTTTGGGGGGGATGGTAGGATGGGCAAAATAGGTAAAGGTACAAACTTCTAGTTATAAAACAAGTAATGGGGATGTAATGTACAACACAGTGATTATAATTAATAATATTGCATTGCATATTTGGAAGTTGCTAAGATAGTAATTCTTAAAAGTTCTCATCTTGAGAAAAAAATTATAACTCTGTATGGTGACAAATATTAACTAGATTTATTGTGGTCATTTTGTAATATGTACAAATATCAAATCATTTTGTTGTACACATGAAAGTCATATAATATTATGTCAATTGTACCTCAGTAAAAAAAAAAAAAAGCCTAAAAAGAAACATCATATGATCATATTATTTGATGTAGCAAACATCTGAAAAGCTCAATGCCTATTCCTTATTAAAACTCTATGAAATTATGAAGAAAGGGAAATTACCTCAAATTGACAACAGGCATCTACAAAAATTTACAAGTAAAACTAATGATGAAATGCTGAAAGCTTTCCCTCTTAAATTGGGGATCAGGCAAAGATAACCACTTTCATCACTCTTATACAGCATAGTACTGGAAGTTCTGGCCAACACAGTAAGGCAAGAAAATAAAATAAAAGGTTTACAGTTTTAAAAGAAATAAATAATACTGTCCTTATATGACTGGCTACTTAAAAAATATATACAAAAAATAGAAATAATGAGTACAGCAAAGTGAACTAAAAGAAATCAAATCACACTTCTATACACTAACAATAAATATGTGTAAACCAGAATTAAAATAAATTTTAATAAATTTAAATTTCTCAACAGAAAATATAATACATAAGTATACATGTAACAAAATATGTACAGGACCTGTATGTTAAAAATTGCAAAATTTTCCTGATGACAGGAAATCTAAAACCTAAATACTTAGAAAAAAATTACTGTATTCATGGATTGAACAAGTCAACATACTAAAGATGTAACTTCTCCCCAAATTGATGGATAAGTTTAATTGAATTCTTAAAATAATTCCAGGAAGGTTTCCTGGTAGACATATACAAGATTACCCTGAAGTGTATATGGTCCTAGAATACCTAAAACAATGTTGACAAAGAAGGATAAAGTATAGGGCGAATCAATCTACTTGATATTAAGGTTTCATATATAGCCAGAGTATTCAAAACAGTGTGGTATTTGTGGATAAAAAGACATGTAGATCAATGGAACAGAATAGAGTACACTAGTGGCAGTGGTATCCATGGTTCAGTCACCAACATGCATCTCTTTTTCCACGCCCAGGAGCTACACACTCTCGAGGTGACTGGCCAGGAGACTGTCACCCAGATCAAAGTTCATGTAGCCTCATTGGAGGGTATCACTAAGAAGATCAAGTCCTGCTCCTGGAATGCACACCCCTAGAGGATAAGGCTACCCTGGGCCAGTGGGGGGTGGAGGCTCTGAGCACTCTGGAGGTAGCCAGCCACATGCTTGGAGGTAAAGTCCATGGTTCCATGGCCTGTGCCAGGAAAATAGAAGTCAGACTTCCAAGGTGGCCAAACAAGAGAAGAAGAAGATGGGCTGGGCCAAGAGGCATATGCAGTACAAACGGTGCTTTGTCAATATTGTGCCAACTTTTGGCAAGAAGAAGGGCCATAATGCAAACTCCTAAGAAGTCCTTTGTTATCTTGGCTGTCTTTAATAAAGCCACTTAGCCTAATCATTAAAAAAAAAAAAAAGAATAGAGTACCCAGAAATAGACACATACAATATGCTCAACTGATTTTTGACAAAGGTATGAAATGAATTCCATGGAGGAAAGACAACATTTCAACAAATAGTACTGGAATAATGGGAAATATATAAGTAAAAAAATTGTACGTATACCTCACACCTTATACAAAAATTAACTCAAAATAGATAATGGATTCTAATGTAAATGTAAAGCTATAAAACTTTTAGAAAAATCAAAGGAGAAATTTTGGGAGATCTAGGGCTAGGCAGAGTTTTTAATTTTGACAACAAAAACACAATTCATAAAAGAAAAGAATGATTAATTGAATCTCATCAAAATAAAAATGTTTGCTCTATGTAAGACCATGTGAAAAAGATGTAAAGAAAATATACAGGTGAGACAATAGTGGGGGAAGGCACCTGTGGGGCCGACTGATGGGTTGAAGGAAGGAAGCGTGTGAGGGAAGTCCCAGTGCACGCTGCAGCGGCACATGTACCTTCCACTTCCGGGCGTGAGGTGCTGTGAGGAAAGCTGAAGTGAGCGGACTCACACCGGCAGCAGGATGCCGCTACTGCCACCCCAGCCTAGCCTCCCTCGACTTTGGCGCTCCCATGATGGGGGCCTGGGTTCCTCAGCACACCCTGATCCAGCAGCCCCAGAGACTGTCCCCAGTCCTTCAGAAGCCCTGGCGCAAGTCCAGGCCCTTGGCGGGGAGGACGACGGAGCTGCAATTGGCACTGCTACTGTGAAGACAGCTGGCAGATACTTACAGAGGGCCTATTACATGCCAGGGACTGTAACAAATGCTGGACTACATCAGCAAAAAAATAAAAATCCATGTTCTTGATTTCTCACAAGAAAGTATGATCAAAAGTGCAGGGGATGAGGCCTATGAACACGGCCCCCTATGAGCAGGTGGAACTAGACTGAGCACAGAGGAAAAGAAAATAAGGAAGAGGTTGTAGAGAATTGGTATTATTTCATCATTAAATGTTTAAGAATTCCTCAGTAAAAGTATGCAGGCTTGGACTGAGACCTTCAAAGATGGCAGAGGAGTGAGACGCGGAGATTGCTTTCCTCCCCACAAATACATCAGAAATACATCTACATGTGGAACAACTCCTACAGAACACCTACTGAACGCTGACAGAGGACCTCAGACTTCCCAAAAGGCAAGAAATGCCCCATGTACCTGACCGTGTGGCTGACAGGGTCTTGGTGCTCCCACTGGGTGTCAGGCCTGTGCCTATGAGGTGGGAGAGCCGAGTTCAGGAAACTAGTCCACCAGAGACCTCCTGGCTCCATGTAATATTAAATAGCAAAAGCTCTCCCAGAGATCTCCATCTCAACGCTAATACCCAGTTCCACTTAATGACCAGAAAGCTACAGTGCAGGACAGCTTATGCCAAGCAACTAGCAAGATAGGAACACAGCGCCATCCATTAGCAGAGAGGCTGCCTAAACTCATAATAAGGTCACAGACACCCCAAAACACACCACTGAATGTGGTCCTGCCCAACAAAAAGACAACATTCAGACTCATTATCCAGAACACAGGAACCAGTCCACTCCACCAGGAAGCCTACAAAATCCACTGAACCAACCTTAGCCACTGGGGGCAGACACCAAAAAAAATGGGAACTGTGAACCTGCAGCCTGCGAAAAGGAGACCCCAAACACAGTAAGTTAAGCAAAATGAGAAGACAGAGGAGTACACAGCAGATGAAGGAGCAAGGTTAAAAACTCATCGGACCAAACAAATGAAGAGAAAATAGGCAGTCTACTTGAAAAAGAATTCAGAGTAATTATAGTAAAGATATCCAAAATCTCGGAAATAGAATGGAGAAAATACAAAAAAACATTTAACAAGGATCTAAAAGACCTAAAGAGCAAACAAAAATGATGAAAACTACAGTAAATAAAATTAAAAATTCTCTAGAAGGAATCAATAGCAGAATAACTAAGGCAGAAGAACAGATAAGTGACCTGGAAGATAAAATAGTGGAAATAACTACTGCAGACCAGAATAAAGAAAAAAGAAAGAAAAGAATTGAGGACAGTCTCAGAGACCTCTGGGACAACATTGAATGCACCAACATTCAGATTATTGGGGTCTCAGAAGAAGAAGAGAAAAAGAAACGGACTGAGAAAATACTTGAAGAAATTATAGTTGAAAACTTCCCTAATATGGGAAAGGATATAGTTAATCAAGTCCAGGAAGCACAGAGAGTACTATACAGAATAAATCCAAAGAGAAACACGCCAAGACACATATTAATCAAACTATCAAAAATTAAATAAAAGAAAAAAATTAAAAGCACCAAAGGAAAAATAACAAATAATATAAAAGGGAATCCCCATAAGGTTAACAGCTGATCTTTCAGCAGAAACTCTGCAAGCCACAATGCAGTGGCAGGACATATTTAAAGAGATGAAAGGCAAAAAACCACAACCAAAATTACTCTACCCAGCAAGGATCTCATTCAGATTTGACAGAGAAATTAAAACCTTTACAAATAAGCAAAAGCTAAGAGAATTAAACACCACAAAACCAGCTTTACAATAAATGCTAAAGGAACTTCTCTAGGCAGGAAACACTAGAGAAGGAAAACACCTATAATAACAAACTAAAATCAGTTAAGAAAATGGTAATAGTAACATACATATGGATAATTACCTTAAATGTAAATAGATTAAATGCTCCAACCAAAAGACATAGGCTGGCTGAAGGGATACAAAAACAAGACCTATATATATGCTGTCCAGAAGAGACAAACTTCAGACCTAGGGTCACATACAGACTGAAAGTGAGGTGATGGAAAAAGATATTCCATGAAAATGGAAATCAAAAGAAAGCTGGAGTACCAATTCTCATATCAGAAAAAATAGACTTTAAAATAAAGACTATTCCAAGAGAAAAAGAAGGACACTACATAATGATCAGGGAATCAATCCAAGAAGAAGATATAACAATTGTAAATATTTATGCACCCAACATAGGAACACCTCAATATATAAGACAAATGCTAACAGCCATAAAAGGAGAAATTGACAGTAACACAATCATAGTAGGGGACTTTAACACCCCACTTTCACCAATGGACAGATCATCCAAAAAGAAAATAAGTAAGGGAACACAAGCTTTAAATGACACATTAAACAAGATGGGCTTAATTATTATTTATAGGATATTCCATCCAAAAACAACACAATACACTTTCTTCTCAAGTGCTCATGGAGCATTCTCCAGGATAGATCATATCTTCAGTCACAAATCAAGCCTTGGTAAATTTAAGAAAATTGAAATCATATCAAGTACCTTTTCCAACCTCAATGGTATGACTAGATATTAATTACAGGAAAAAAATCTGTAAAAAATGCAAATACATTGAGGTAAACAATACACTACTTAATAACTAAGAGATAACTGAAGAAATCAAAGAGGAAATCAAAAAATACCTAGAAATAAATGACAATGAAAACATGATGACCCAAAATCTATGGGATGCAGCAAAAGCAGTTCTAAGAGGGAAGTATATAGCAATGCAATCCTACCTCAAGAAAAAAGAAACATCTCAAATAAACAACCTAATCTTACACCTAAAGCAATTAGAGAAAGAGGAACAAAATAATCAAAAAGTTAGCAGAAGGAAAAAATCATAAAGATCAGATCAGAAATAAATGAAAAAGAAATGAAGGAAACAATAGCAAAAATGAATAAAACTAGAAGCTGGTTCATGAGAAGATAAACAAAATTAATAAACCATTAGCCAGACTCATCAAGAAAAAAAGGGAGAAGACTTAAATCAATAGAATTAGAAATGAAAAAGTATAAGTAACAACTGCCACTACAGAAATACAAAGGATCATGAGAGATTACTACATGCAACTATATGCCAAGAAAATGGACAACCTGGAAGAAAAAACACATTCTTAGAAAAGCAAAGCCTTCTGAGACGGAGCCAGGAAGAAATAGAAAATATGAACAGACCAATCACAAGCACTGAAATTGAAACTGTAATTAAATATCTTCCAACAAACAAAAGCCCAGGACCAGATGGCTTCACAGGTGAATTCTATCAAACACTTAGAGAAGAGCTAACACCTATCTTTCTCAAACTTTTCCAAAATATAGCACAGGGAGGAACACTCCCAAAGTCATTTGGCGAGGCCACCATCACCCTGATACCAAAACCAGACAAAGATGTCTCAAAGAAAGAAAACTACAGGCCAATAACACTGATGAACATAGATGCAAAAATCCTCAACAAAATGCTAGCAAACAGAATCCAATAGCACATTAAAAGGATCATACACCATGATCAATTGGGGTTTATCTCAGGAATGCAGGGATTCTTCAATATATGTAAATCAATCAATGGGATACACCATATTAACAAATTGAAGGAGAAAAACCATATGATCGTCTCAATAGATGCAGAAAAATCTTTTGACAAAATTCAACACCAATTTTTAATAAAAACCCTCCAGAAAGTAGGCATAGGGGGAACATACCTGAACATAATAAAGGCCATATATGACAAACCCTCAGCCAACATCATTCTCAATGGTGAAAAATTGAAACCATTTCCACTAAGATCAGGATCAGCACAGTTTGTCCACTTTCACCAGTATTATTCAACATAGTTTTGGAAGTATTAGTCACAGGATTCAGAGAAGAAAAAGAAATAAAGGAATCCAAAACGGAAAAGAAGAAGTAAAGCTGTCACTGTTTGCAGATGACATGATACTATGCATAAAGAATCCTAAAGACACTACCAGAAAATTGCTAGAGCTAATAAATGAATTTGGTAAAGTAGCAGGATATAACATCAATGCACAGAAGTCTCTTGCATTCCTATACACTAATGATGAGAAGTCTGAAAGAGAAATTAAGGAAACACTCCCATTTACCACTGCAACAAAAAGAATAAAATACCTAGCAATAAACCTAACTAAGGAGACAAAAGACCTCTATGCAGAAAGCTGTAAGACACTGATGAAAGAAATTAAAGATGATACAAACAGTTGGAGAGATACACCATGTTCTTGGATTGGAAGAATCAACATTTTGAAAACGAGTATGCTACCCAAAGCAGTCTACAGATTCAATGCAATCCCTATCAAACTACCACTGGCATTTTTCACAGAACAAGAACAGAAACTTTCACAATTCGTATGGAAACACAAAAGACCTCGAATAGTCAAAGCAATCTTGAGAAAGCAAAATGGAGCTGGAGGAATCAGTCTCCCTGACTTCAGACTATACTACAAAGCTACAGTAATCAAGACAGTATGGTACTGGCACAAAAACAGAAATATAGATCAATGGAACAGGATAGAAAGCCAGCAGATAAGCCCACGCACATATGGTCACCTTATTTTTGATAAAGGAGGCAAGAATATACAGTGGAGAAAAGACAACCTGTTCAATAAATGGTGCTGGGAGAACTGGACAGCTACATGTAGAAGAATGAAATTAGAGCACTCCCTAACATCATACACAAAAATAAACTCAAAAAGGATTAAAGACTTACATGTAAGGCCTGACACTATAAAAATCTTAGAGGAAAACATAGGCAGAACACTCTGTGACTTAAATCATAGCAAGATCCTTTTTGAATCACCTATTAGAGAGATGGAAATAAAAACAAAAATAAACAAATGGGACCTAATGAAACTTAAAAGCTTTTGCACAACAAAGGAAACCATAAACAAGACCAAAAGACAACCTTCAGAATGGGAGAAAATATTTGCAAATGAAACAACTGACAAAGGATTAATCTCCAAAATTTACAAGCAACTAATGCAGCTCAATATCAAAACCACAAACAACCCAATCCAAAAATGGCAGAAGACCTAAATAGACATTTCTCCAAAGGAGATAGATATACAGATAGCAAACAAACACATGAAAGAATGCTTAACATCACTAATCATTAGAGAAATGCAAACCACAACTACAATATGGTATCACCTCACACCAGTCAGAATGGCCATCATTAAAAAATCTACCAACATTAAATCCTGGAGAGAGTGTGGAGAAAAGGGAACACTCTTGCACTGTTGGTGGGAATTTAAATTGATACAGCCACTATGGAGAACAGTATGGAACTTCCTTAAAAAACTAAAAATAGAACTACCATACGACCCACCATTGCCACTACTGGTCACATATCCTGAGAAAACCATAATTCAAAAAGAGTCATGTACCACAATGTTCATTGAAGCTATACTTTCAATAGCTAGGACATGGAAGCAACCTTAGTGTCCATTGACAGATGAACGGATAAAGAAGATGTGGCACATATATACAATTGAATATTACTCAGTCATTAAAAGAAACGAAATTGAGTTATTTGTAGGGAGGTGAATGGACCTCGAGTTTTTCATATAGAGCGAAGTAAGTCAGAAAGAGAAAAACAAATAACGTATGCTAACACATATATTTGGAATCTAAAAAAAACAAAAAAAGGTTAGGAAGAACCTAGAGGCAGGATAGGAACAAAGATGCAGATGTAGATAATGGACTTCAGGACACAGGGAGGGGGAAACGGTAAGGTGGAACTAAGTGAGAGAGTGGCATGTACTAATATATACTACCATATGTAAAGTAGATAGCTTGTGGGAAGCAGCTTCATAGCACAGGGAGATCAGCTCGGTGCTTTGTGACCACTTAGAAGGATGGGAGGGAGGGAGGGAGATGCAAGAGGGAGGAGATATGGGGATATATGTATATGTATAGCTGATTCACTTTGTTTTAAAGCAGAAACTAACATACTATTGTAAAGCAATTATACTCCAATAAAGATGTTTTTAAAAAAAGAAAATATGCAGACTAGGAGAAAATATTTGCAAACTGCAAAATCAAAAAATGATTAGTATCTATGAAGAACTCAACAGTAGCTTGTAACAACTTCCCAAGTGATGCTGATGGATCTGGTGTGAGGAACACATTTTGGGCACCATTGAACAAGGCTAGAGTGGTGTCACCAAGGTGGTGATATTGGTTATTCCTGATTCCACCCCTTCTCTACAAGAACAACTAACACCTATTAATGGACTTCTGAGAAAAACCTACAAAAAGGGTGTGAGGCTGAAGCACCCCATGCACCACAGAGACAGTGATGAATCACATTAGAATGGTAACATAACCAGAGCTCCCCGAAATCTTGGTAGCCCACACTGCAACCTCAATTGCAGTGACACTTGAGCAGAGAACCTGAGCAGTTGTTCTGCATCTGCAGAACTGAGTGATTTCATCTGTCCAGGGAGGTTGGTATGCATGTGTGTCTCATATGATTACCAAACAAAGAGGCTTGTCATCCCTACAGCATGTGTTGCAGCCCCAACTGGGCAGGGAATGTAATGTATAGTCCTGCCCAAAGCTTAATACAACCTTTAGAC
Source organism: Balaenoptera acutorostrata (assembly GCF_949987535.1). Taxonomy (NCBI): domain Eukaryota; kingdom Metazoa; phylum Chordata; class Mammalia; order Artiodactyla; family Balaenopteridae; genus Balaenoptera; species Balaenoptera acutorostrata. The sequence goes on along the minus strand of NC_080085.1, from coordinate 56,759,093 downwards.
TCACTTGACCAGGAATCCTAGTCAGAGCTCTTGGGAATCTGTGCAAGCCATCTTGCACAGTCTTACTGACTTGGTTCCCTCATGAGCAGTGCAGGCCTCAGGTCATGTTCTGCTACCCTGCCACAATAGAGAAGTTAATTCATAACCTGCCTACTGCTGAGTGTAGCACCTATCTCTGAGTTTTAGGACGCAGTCCTGCCCACCAGAAAGACAAGATCCAGCCTCATCCACCAGAACACAGGCACCAGTCGAAGGAAAATGCAGCAGATGGACTGTGGAAGGCAGGACAAAGTAAGAACTGCGTGCATGGTCTGTGCCACAGCCCTGCACACCTCAGCCTGAGTCATGTGTCTCTAGTTGCAGAGGGTGCCTGGGTGCAGGAAAGTGGGGTTTGCAGCATGGACCCAGGGAAGGGACAGATGTTGGCTGTGAAAAGACAGCCTGAAGGGAGCAACAAAATCCACAACCAGGAAAGTTTGTGGGAAAAGCCTGGAACACCACAGATTCAAGGTGCCATTGTTGAGTGGCATGCAAGGGGTGGCACCACCATTGTATCTCCTTCTCCACCCACCAGCTTCTGCCTCTGTGGGCAATGGGAAGGGCACCAAACTGACCAGACTCACCCACCCCTCAATCCAAGGCCTCCTCTGCCCATGTAGGCTCTAGGGTCCTGATCACTGCCCATCCCAAAACCTCCTTGGAAATCAACCCTGAGCACCCCTGCCTGTGATGGGAATCCACCAGTGCTGGTGGGGGCTGAGTGCTAAAGCATGGGGTTAAGAGAGTGGATCTGAGCAGAGGACTGCAGTTGACTGCATGGATATATACAACAGAGGGGACAGGAGTGAAGAGCTCTGTGGCCAGGAATGCCCCTAGAGAAAGAATGGTCTGCCTAGGAAACAGGGCAACATTGTTGAGTGGTGCTCAAGGAGCAGGGCTGCCACTAACTCCATACATAAGCCCCTGCCTCTGTAAGAACTGGGAGAGACTTCCACCACAGAGAGTGAACCCTAGTCTGTTGCAACTGCCTGCCAGTATCTGCCTGGCAGGCACTTCATGCACACCCAAGTTGTGGCCTCCATACCCATCCTCAGCCTGAGTAAGTGTGCCCCAATCAGCCCCTGCTTTCACTCCTTCACACCTCAGTGGGGAACAGACACCTAAGGGTGGTGCACATGCATTAGTGGGACCAAAACCAAAGCTGAGGCCTAGGGGTGGTGTGACTAAGGAAGAAGAACAGAAATCTCTCTGTGCAGCTGCACAAGCCATGGATTAAATCCCCATGATCAGCTTGGTAATCCTGCATCTGTGGAATATATGAATAGACAAGTGTTCCCACAACTGAGATGGGTCTAGCTTTAGCAGCAGTGGAATTTGGGGGCAAGTACATACAGGAGTTGGGCCAGGTCATAGTCTGAGCTGGCCCCGCAGTGCCCAAAGCAGGTCCAAAGACCTACCTAGAGGTATTGGAGGGCCTTCTGGAGAGGAAGGGGTTGGCTGTGGCTCATTGTGGGAGCAAAGACACTGATAGAGGAGACCCCAGGAAAATATTCTTATTACCATTATTTTATATTTGTTTGTTTCATTTTGTTCAGTTGTTGGTGTTGCTGTTTTTATTAATTTGTATTTTTATTTTTTATGGTTTTATTTTTTTAATGTTTTAATTTTTCTATTTTTACTTTACTTTTTTGTTATTTTCTATTTTTCTTGTTTTTGTTCTTTTTATCGTTTTTATGTGTTTGTTTTATGTTTTCTCTGCTTTTTTTAGATTGCTTTCTCTTTTTGTTTGTTTTTCATTTTATGCTTCTGTTACTTTACTCCTTGATTGTTTTCATTTTTGAGGTCTTTTGTTTGTTCTCTGATTTTTGTTAGTCATTTTTTTTTGTTTTTTCTCTTTTTTTCTTTTTCTGTTTTATTTTCTTTCTGCTTCTTTTTTCTGTTTGGTTTTGCTTTTATCATTTGTCTTGGGTTTGTTTGTTTTCTTTCTTCTTTGTGTGTGTTGTTTTTTTTGTTTGTTTGTTTTAGTTTTGGCTATTTGTCTTGGGTTTTATTTGTCTGTATTCTTTTCCTTTTTTTCTTATTTTTCCTTCTTTTTACTCTGGCTGTGCTGAAGTTTGCAGGCTCTTGGTTCCCCATCCAAGGGTCAGTCCTAGGCCTCCAGAGTGGGAGCACTGAGTCTAGGATGCTGGACCACCAGAGAATTCCCAGGCCCAGGGAATATTAACCAGCATGCACTCACACAGAGGTCTTCATCTTGACACCAAGACCCAGTTCCACCCAAATGCCTGCAGGCTTCAATGGTGGATACCTCATGCCTGCCGAACAAACAGCAAGATGGGAAAACAGCCCCACCCATCAGCAGACAAGCTGCCTAAACTCATAATAAGCTCACAGACACCACAAAACACTCCATATGATGCAGCCCTGCCCATCAGAGGGAAAAGACTCAGCTCCACCGACCAGAGCACAGGCACCAGTCCCTCTCAACAAGAAGCCTACACAAACCCCTAGACCAACCTCACCCACCAGGGGACAGACAACAGAAGAAAGAGGAATTACGACTCTGACGCACAAGTAATGGAGCACATAAACACAGTAAGTTAGACAAAATGAGATAACAGAGAAATATGTTGCATACATAGAATCAAGGTAAAAACACACAAGACCAAATAAATGAGGAGGAAATAGGCAATCTACTTGAAAAGGAATTCGGAGTAATGATAGTAAAGATGATCGAAAATCTTGAAAATAGAATGGAGGCACGAATAGAGAAGATGCAAGAAATGTTTAACAAGGCACTAGAAGAATTAAAGAACAAACAATGAGTGATGAACAATACAATAACTGAAATGAAAAAATACACTAGAAGGAATCAATACCAGAATAACTGAGGCAGAAGAACGGATAAGTGAGATGGAAGATAGAATGGTGGAAATAACTGCCATGGAGCAGAATAAAGAAAAAAGAATGAAAAGAACTGAGGACAATCTCAGAGACCTCTGGGACAACATTATACGCACCAACATTCGAATTATAGGGGTCCGAGAAGAAGAGAAGGAGAAAGAATCTGAGAAAATATTTGAAGACATTACAGTCAAATACCTCCTTAACATGAGAAAGGAAATAGTCAAGCAAGTTGAGGAAGTGCAGAGAGTCCCATACAGGTTAAACCAAAGGAGAAACATGGTAAAACACATATTAATCAAACTAACAAAAATTAAATACAAAGAAAAAATATTAAAATTACAAAGGGAAAAGCAACAAATAACATACAAGAGAATGCCCATAAGGTTAGCAGCTGATTTATCAACAGAAACTGCAGGCCAGAAGGGAATGGCAGGACATATTTAAAGTGATGAAAGGGAAATACCTACAACCAAAATTACTCTACCCAACAAGGATCTCATTCAGATTTGACGAAGAAATCTAAAGCTTTACAGACAAGCAAAAGCTCAGAGAATTCAGCACCACCAAACCAGCTTTACAACAAATGCTAAAGGATATTATTTAGGTGGGAAACACAAAAGAAGAAAAAAGACGCACAAAAACAAACCCAAAACAACTAAGAAAATGTATGAGGTATCACCTCACACTGGTCAGAATGGCCATTATCAAAATATCTACAAAGAATAAACGCTGGAAAGGGTGTGGAGAAAAGGGAACCCTTTTACCCCATTGGTGGGAATGTAAATGGATACAACCACTGTGGAGAACAGTATGGAGGTTCTTTAAAAAACTAAATATAGAACTGCCATATAACACAGAAATCCCATTACTGGACATATACACCGTGAAAACCATAATTCAAAAAGACACATGCACCCCAATGTTTATTGCAGCACTATTTACAATAGTCAGTACATGGAAGCAACTTAAATGCCCATCAACAGAGGCATCGATTAAGAAGATGTGGTACAGGGGGGATTTGAGAAGATGGCAGAAGAGTAACACGTGGAGGTCACCTTCCTACCCACAGATACATCAGAAATACATCTACACGTGGAACTGCTCTTATAGAACACCCACTGCACACTGGCAGAAGAACTCAGACCTCCCAAAAGGCAAGAAACTCTCCACGTACCTGAGTAGGGCAAAAGAAAAAAGAAAAAACAAAGACAAAAGAATAGGGAGGGGACCTGCACCAGTGGGAGGGAGCTGTGAAGGAGGAAAAGTTTCCACACACTAGGAAGTCCCTTCGTGGGTGGAGACTGCGGGTGGCGGAGGGGGGAAGCTTCAGAGCCACGGAGGGGAGTGCAGCCACAGGGGTGCGGAGGGCAAAGTGAAGAGATTCCCACAGAGGGGATCGGTGCCGACCAGCACTCAACAGCCCGAGAGGCTTGTCTGCTCACCAGTCGGGGTGGGCGGGGGCTTCGGAGGTCGGATCCCAGGGAGAGGACTCGGGTTGTCGGCTTGAACACAGCCTGAAGGGGGCTAGTGCGCCACAGATAGCTGGGAGGGAGTTCGGGAAAAGTCTGGAGCTGCTGAAGAGGCAAGAGACTTTGTCTTGCCTCTTTGCTTCCTGGTGTGCGAAGAGAGGGTATTAAGAGCGCTGCTTAAAGGAGCTACAGAAAAGGGTGTGAGCTGCGGTTATCAGCGCGGACCCCAGAGACAGGCATGGGACACTAAGGTTGTTGCTGCCACCACCTAAAAGCCTGTGTGCGAGCACAAGTCACTATCCACACCTCCCCATCTGGGAGCCTGTGCAGCCCACCACTGCCAGGGTCCCGTGATCCAGGGACAACTTCCCCAAGAAGAACGTACGGCACGCATCAGGCTGGTGCAACGTCATGCCGGCTCTGCCACCGTGAGCTCGCCCCGAAACCGGAACCCTCCCTCCCCCTGGCCTGAGTTAGCTAGAGCCCCCGAATCAGCTGCTCCTTTAAGCCCGTCCTGCCTGAGCAAAGAACAGACGCCCTCAGGCGACCTGCACACAGAGACGGGTCCAAATCCAAAGCTGAACAACAGGAGATGTGCAAACAAGGAAGAGAAAGTAAAATTTCTCCCAGCAGCCTCCGGAGCAGTGGATTAAGGATCCACAATCAACTTGATGTACCCTGCATCTGTGGAATACCTGAATAGACAACAAATCATCCTAAATTGAGGAGGTGGACTTTGGGAACAAGATATATTATTTTTTCCCCTTTTCCCCTTTTTGTGAGTGTGTATGTGTATGCTTCTGTGGGACATTTTGTCTGTATAGCTGTGCTTTCACCATTTGTCCTAGGATTCTGTCCATCCGGTTTTTTTTCTTTATTTTTCTTTATAAAATTTTTTTCTTAATAATTATTTTTTATTTTAATAAATTTATTTTATTTTATGTTATTTTATTTTATTTTATCCTCTTTCTTTCTATTTTTTCACCCTTTTATTCTGAGCTGTGTGGATGAAAGGATCTTGGTGCTCCAACCAGGAGTCAGTGCTGTGCCTCTGAGGTGGGAGAGCCAACTTCAGGACACTGGTCCACATGAGACATCCCAGCTCCACGTACTACCAAACGGTGAAAATCTCCCAGAGATCTCCATCTCAACACCAAGACCCAGCTTCATTCAACGACCAGCAAGCTACAATGCTGTACACCCCATTCCAAACAACTAGCAAGACAGGAAGACAGCCCCATCCATTAGCAGAGAGGCTGCCTAAAATCATAATAAGGCCACAGACACCCCAAAACACACCACCAGACGTGGACATGCCCACCAGAAAGACAAGATCCAGCCTCATCCACCAGAACACAGACACTAGTACCCTCCACCAGGAAGCCTACACAAGCCACTGAACCAACCTTAGCCCCTGGGGACAGACACCAAAATCATCGGGAACTATGAACCTGCAGCCTGCGAAAAGGAGACCCCAAGCACAGTAAGATAAGCAAAATGACAAGACAGAAAACACTCAGCAGATGAAGGAGCAAGGTAAAAACACACCAGACCTAACAAATGAAGAGGAAATAGGCAGTCTACCTGAAAAAGAATTCAGAATAATGATAGTAAAGATGATCCAAAATCTTGGAAATAGAATAGACAAAATATAAGAAACATTTAACAAGGACCTAGAAGAACTAAAGAGGAAACAAACAATGATGAGCAACACAATAAATGAAATTAAAAATACTCTAGAAGGGATCAATAGCAGAATAACTGAGACAGAAGAACGGATAAGTGACCTGGAAGATAAAATAGTGGAAATAACTACTGCAGAGCAGAATAAAGAAAAAAGAATGAAAAGAACTGAGGACAGTCTCAGTGACCTCTGGGACAACATTAAACGCACCAACATTGGAATTATAGGGGTCCCAGAAGAAGAAGAGAAAAAGAAAGGGACTGAGAAAATATTTGAAGAGATTATAGTTGAAAACTTCCCTAATATGGGAAAGGAAATAGTTAATCAAGTTGAGGAAGCACAGAGAGTCCCATACAGGATAAATCCAAGGAGAAACACGCCAAGACACATATTAATGAAACTATCAAAAAATTAATACAAAGAAAACATATTAAAAGCAGCAAGGGAAAAACAACAAAAAACACACAGGGGAATCCCCAAAAGGTTAACAGCTGATCTTTCAGCAGAAACTCTGCAAGCCAGAAGGGAGTGGCAGGAAATATTTAAAGTGATGAAAGGCAAAAACCCACAACCAAGATTACTATATCCAGCAAGGATCTCATTCAGATTTGATGGAGAAAGTAAACCCTTTACAGAAAAGCCAATGCTGAGAGAGTTCAGCACCAACAAACCAGCTTTACAACAAATGCTAAGGGAACTTCCCTAGGCACTAAACACAAGACAAGGAAAAGAGCTACAGTAACAAACCCAAAACAATTAAGAAAATGGGAAAACGAACATACATATCGATAATTACCTTAAATGTAAATGGATTAAATACTCCCACGAAAAGACAGAGACTCGCTGAGTGGATACAAAAACAACACCAGTATATATGCTGTCTACAAGGGACCCACTTCAGACCTAGGGACACATACAGACTGAAAGTGAGGGGATGGAAAAAGATATTCTTGCAAATGGAAATCAAAAGAAAGCTGGAGTAGCAATTCTCATATCAGACAAAATAGACTTTAATATAAAGATTATTACAAGAGACAAAGAAGGACACTATATACTGATCAAGGGATCGATCCAAGATGAAGTTATAACAATTGTAAATATTTATGCACCCAACATAGGAGCACCTCAATACAAAAGGCAAATACTAACAGCCATAAAAGGGGAAATCGACAGTAACACAATCATAGTAGGGGACTTAACATCCCACTTTCACCAATGGACAGATCATCCAAAATGAAAATATGTAAGGAAACACAAGCTTTAAATAATACACTAAACAAGATGGAATTAATTGATATTCATAGGACATTCCATCCAAAAACAACAGAATACATATTTTTCTCAAGTGCTCATGGAACATTCTCCAGGATAGATCATATCTTGGGTCACAAATCAAGCCTTGGTAAATTTAAAAAAATTGAAATCATATCAAGTATCTTTTCCTACCACAACACTATGTGACTAAATATCAATTACAGGAAAAGATCTGTAAAAAATACAAACACATGGAGGCAAAACAGTACATTACTTAATAACCAAGTGATCACTGAAGAAATCAAAGAGGAAATCAAAAAATACCTGGAAACAAATGACAATGGAGACACCACGACTCAAAACCTATGGGATGCAGCAAAAGCAGTTCTAAGAGGGAAGTTTATGGCAATACAATCCTACCTTAAGAAACAGGAAACATCTCCAAAAAAAACCTAACCTTGCACCTAAAGCAATTAGAGAAAGAAGAACAAAAAAATACCGAAGTTAGCGGAAGGAAAGAAATCATAAAGATCAGATCAGAAAGAAATGAAAAAAGATATGAAGGACACAATAGCAAAGATCAATAAAACTAAAAGCTTGTTCTTTGAGAAGATAAACACAATTGATAAACCATTAGCCACACTCATCAGGAAAAAAGGGAGAAGACTCAAATCAATAGAATTAGAAATCAAAAAGGAGAAGTAACAAGTGACACTGCAGAAATACAAAGGATCATGAGAGATTACTACAAGCAACTCTATGCCAATAAAATGGACAACCTGGAAGAAATGGACAAATTCTTAGAAATGCACAACCTTCTGAGACTAAACCAGGAAGAAATAGAAAATATAAACAGACCAATCACAAGCACTGAAATTGAAACTGTGATTAAAAATATTCCAACAAATAAGAGCCCAGGACCAGATGGCTTCACAGGCGAATTCTATCAAACTTTTAGAGAAGAGGTAACACCTAACCTTCTCAAAGTCTTCCAAAATATAGCAGAGGGAGGAACACTCCCAAACTCATTCTACGAGGCCACCATCACCCTGATATCAAAACCAGACAAAGATGTCACAAAGAAAGAAAACTACAGGGCAATATCACTGATGAACATAGATGCAAAAATCCTCAACAAAATACTAGCAAACAGAATCCAACAGCATATTAAAAGGATCATACACCATGATCAAGTGGGGTTCGTTCCGGGAATGCAAGGATTCTTCAATATACCCAAATCAGTCAACGTGATACACCATATTAACAAATTGAATGAGAAAAACCATATGATCATCTTAATAGATGCAGAGAAAGCTTTTGACAAAATTCAAAACCCATCTATGATAAAAACCCTGCAGAAAGTAGGCATAGAGGGAACTTTCCTCAACATAATAAGGCCATATATGACAAACCCACAGTAAACATCGTCCTCAATGCTGAAAAACTGAAACCATTTCCACTAAGATCAGGAACAAGACAAGATTGCCCCCTCTCACCACTATTATTCAACATAGTTTTGGAAGTTTAACCATAGCAATCAGAGAAGAAAAATAAATAAAAGTAATCCAAATCGGAAAAGAAGAAGTAAAGTTGTCACTGTTTACAGATGACATGATAATATAAATAGAAAATCCTGAAGATGCTACCAGAAAACTACTGGAGCTAATCAATGAATTTGGTAAAGTAGCAGGATACAAATTAATGCACAGAAATCTCTAGCATTCCTATACACTAATGGTGAAAAATCAGAAAGTGAATTTAAGAAAACAATCCCATTTACCATTGCAACAAAAATAATAAAATATCTAGGAATAAACCTACCTAAGGAGACAGAAGACCTGTATGCAGAAAATTATAAGAATCTGATGAAAGAAATTAAAGATGATACAAATAGATGGAGAGATTTACCATGTTCTTGGGTTGGAAGAATCAACATTGTGAAAATAACTCTACTACCCAAAGCCATCTACAGATTCAGTGCAATCCCTATCAAACTACCACTGGCATTTTTCACAGAACTAGAACAAAAAACTTCACAATTTTTATAGAAACAAAAATGAGCCCCAATAGCCAAAGCAATCTTGAGAAAGAAAAACGGAGCTGGAGGAATCAGGCTCCCTGACTTCAGACTATACTACAAAGCTACATTAATCAAGACAGTATGGTACTGGCACAAAAACAGAAATATAGATCAATGGAACAGGATAGAAGGCCCAGAGATAAACCCACGCACCTATGGTCACCTTATCTTTGATAAAGGAGGCAAGAATATACAGTGGAGAAAAGACAGCCTCTTCAATAAGTGGTGCTTGGAAAACTGGACAGGTACATGTAAAAGTATGAAATTAGAACACTCCGTAACACCATACACAAAAATAAACTCAAAATGGATTAAAGACCTAAATGTTCGGCCAGACACTATCAACCTCTTAGAGGAAAATATAGGCAGAACACTCTATGACATAAATCACAGCAAGACACTTTTTGACCCAGCTCCTAGAGAAATGGAAATTTAAAAAGACAAAATAAACAAATGGGACCTAATGAAACTTAAAAGCTTTTGCACAGCAAAGGAAACCATAAACAAAATCAAAAGACAACCCTCAAAATGAGAGAAAATATTAGCAAATGAAGCAACTGACAAAGGATTAATCTCCAAAATTTACAAGCAGCTCATGAAGCTCAATAACAAAAAAACAAACAACCTAATCCAAAAATGGGCAGAAGACCTAAATAGACATTTCTCCAAAGAAGATATACAGATTGCCAACAGACACATGAAAGAATGCTCAACATCATTAATCATTAGAGAAATGCAAATCAAAACTACAATGAGATATCATCTCTCACCGGTCAGAATGGCCATCATCAAAGAATCTAGAAACAAAAATGCTGGAGAGGGTGTGGAGAAAAGGGAACCCTCTTGCACTGTTGGTGGGAATGTAAATTGATACAGCCACTATGGAGAACAGTATGGAGGTTCCTTAAAAAACTAAAAATAGAACTACCATACGACCCAGCAATCCCACTACTGGGCATATACCCTGAGAAAACCATAATTCAAAAAGAGTCATGTACCAAAATGTTCATTGCAGCTCTATTTACAATAGCCAGGACATGAAAGCAACCTACGTGTCCATCATCGGATGAATGGATAAAGAAGATGTGGCACATATATACAATGGGATATTACTCAGCCATAAAAAGAAATGAAATGGAGTTATTTGTAGTGAGGTGGATGGAGTTAGAGTCTGTCATACAGAGTGAAGTAAGTCAGAAAGAGAAAAACAAATACAGTATGCTAACACATATATATGGAAACTAAGGGGAAAAAAAAGGTCATGAAGTACCTAGTGGCAAGACAGGAATAAAGAACCAGACCTACTAGAGAATGGACTTGAGGATATGGGGAGGGGAATGGGTAAGCTGTGACAAAGTGAGAGAGTGGTATGGACATATATAGACTACCAAACTTAAAATAGATAGCTAGTGGGAAGCAACTGCATATCATAGGGAGATCTGCTCTCTGCTTTGTGACCACCTAGAGTGGTGGGATAGGGAGGGAGATGCAAGTGGGAAGAGATATGGGAACATATGTATATGTATAACTGATTCACTTTGTTATAAAGCAGAAACTAACACACCATTGTAAAGCAACTTTACTCCAATAAAGATGTTAAAAAAAAATTAAGGTGTCTTGAGATAAGCTAAAATGGAAATACAACCTACCAAAATTTATGAAATACAGCAAAAACTGTTCTAAGAGGAAAGTCCATATCAATAAATGCTTACATTTTGAAACAAGGAAGATGTTAAGTAACAACCTAACTCTACACCTCATGAACCAAGAAAAAAATAAACTATGGTCAAAGCTTGCAGAAGTAAGGAAATAATAAAAATTAATTGCATAAGCAAATGAAACAGAGAATAGGAAATTAATAGAAAATATTTTTTAAACTAAATATTTGTTCTTTCAAAAGATAAACAAAAGTGACAAATATTTAGCTAGACTAACATGGAAAAAATAGAGAAGACCAAAATCAACAAAACTATGTGTGAAAGAGGAGGCATTACAAATGACACAAATATACATACAAAAGAAATGGAAAAATTCTTGAAAACATAAAACCTTCCAAAACAGAATCAGGAAGAAATATAAAATCTGAACAGAAAAAAAACTAGTGAGGAGATTGAAGCAGTAATTGAAAGAAAAAGAAACAAAACAGCTCCCAGGAAAGAAAAAGCACAGAACAAAAGGGCATCACTCGTGAATTTTACCAATCATTTAAAGTAGAATTAGAATATTTTCAAATGAAGCAACTGACAAAGGATTAATCTCCAAAACATACAAGCAACTCATGCAGCTCAATATCAAAAAAAACAAACAACCCAATCCAAAAATGGGCCGAAGACCTAAATAGACATTTCTCCAAAGAAGATATACAGATTGCCATCAGACACATGAAAGAATGCTCAACATCATTATTCATTAGAGAAATGCAAATCAAAACTACAATGAAATATCATCATCTCTCACTGGTCAGAATGGCAATCATCAAAAAATCTACAAACAATAAATGCTGGAGAGGGTGTGGAGAAAAGGGAGCCCTCTTGCACTGTTGGTGGGAATGTAAATTGATACAGCCACTATGGAGAACAGTATGGAGGTTCCTTAAAAAACTAAAAATAGAACTACCATACGACCCAGCAAACCCACTACTGGGCATATACCCTGAGAAAACCAGAATTCAAAAAGAGTCATGTACCCCAGTGTTCATTGCAGCTCTATTAACAATAGCCAGGACATGGAAGCAACCTAAGTGTCCATCAACAGATGAATGGATAAAGAAGATGTGGCACATATATACAATGGAATATTACTCAGCCATATAAAGGAACAAAACTGAGTTATTTGTAGTGAGGTGAATGGACCTAGAGACTGTCATACAGAGTGAAGATCTAATCAACAAATTCTGTATTTTCCAGATACCAAATTACATTCAAAAATCAGTTGCATTTCTCTACACTAACAGTGAATTATCTGAAAAAGAATTGAAACAATCCCATTTACAATAGTATCAAAAACAATAAAACATGTAGGAATAAATATAACCAAGGAAGTGATTGGTTTCTACACTAAAACTACAAGACACTGATGAAAGAAGTTGAAGAAGGTAAATATAAATGAAAAGGTATCCATATGCATTGATTGGAAGTTTTAATATTGTTAAAATATCCATACTACCCAAACCAATCTGTAGATTCAATGCAATCCCTATGAAGTATCAAATGGCATTTTTTACAGAAGTAAACAAGACAATATTCGTATTTTTTGGAACATCAAAAGACTGAAAAGCCAAAGCAATTCTGAGAAAGAACAAAGTAGGAGGCATCACACTTCCCAAATATTAAGCTATAATATTAAGCTGTAGTATGAAATCTGTATGATACTGACATAAAAACAGACGCATAGACCAATGAAACAGACTCAAGAGCCCAGAAATAAAACCATGCATATAAAGTCAACTAATATTTGATAAGGGATCCATACTCAATGGAGAAAAGACAGTCTCTTTAATGAATGGTGTTGAAAAAGTAAGATATTTTCACATAAAAGAATAAAAAAAAAACACCTACCTTACACCACCCACAAAAATTAACTTGAAATGGATTAAAGATTTAAATGTAGGTAGGGCCAGAAACCGTAAAACTCATGAAGAAAACATAGAAAAAAAAAACCTTCTTGACATTGGACATGGCAATGATCTTTTGGATATGATACCTAAAGCACAAGTAATAAAATTTAAAAAATAAACATGTGGATTACTTTAAACTAAAATGCTTCTGCACAGCAAAACAAAGGATCAACACAATGAAAAGGCAATCTATGGAATGGCAGAAAATATTTTCAAATCATATATCTGATAACAGGTTAATATCCAAAATTTATGTAAAACACATGCAATTAATAGCAAAAAAATGAAATAACCAAATTAAAAATGGACAAAAGACCTGAATAGACATTTTCCAATGAGGATATACAAATGGACAACAGGTACATGAAAGGGGCTCAAAATCACTATTTCATCAGAGAAATGCAAATCAAAACCACAATCAAAACCTCACATCTGTCAGAATGGCTATCATCAAAAGACAAGAGATAACAAATGCCGGTGAGGAGGTGGAGAAAAGGGATACCTTGTGTATTGTTGGTGGTATTGTAAATTGGTATAGCCACTATGGAAAACAGTTCAGAGGTTACTCAAAAAATTAAGAATAGAATCACCAATGATCCAACAATTCCACTTCTGGGTGTATATCCAAAGGAAACAAAATCATTCTGCCAAAGAGATATCTCTACTGCCACATTCATTGCAGCATTATTTACAATAGCCAAGGCATGGAAAACAAACTTAGTGTCAATCAAGAGATGAATGGATAGTGAAAATGTTATATATATATTTTCATATAATTATATATGAAAATTCATTCATTTTCATATATAAGGAAATATATATGAATATATAAATATAAATATATATATACAAATATATATATATATGAAATACTGTGGAGCCATGAAAAAAGAAAATCCTGCCATTTGTGACAACATAGATTAAACTTTTTAAAATTTTATTTACTTTTGGCTGTGTTAGGTCTTCGTTCCTGCACGTGGGCTTTCTCCAGTTGCAGTGAGCAGGGGCTACTCTTCGTTGCAGTGCACGGGCTTCTCATTGTGGTGGCTTCTCTTGTTGCAGAGCATGGGCTCTAGGTGCACAGGCTTTGGGAAGACCCAAAATAGATTAATCTTGAGGGCCTGCTGCTTAGTGAAATAAGTCAGACAAAGAAAGAAAATACTGTATGAACTCACTTATATGTAGAATCCAAAAAGAAAACCTCATTCCTAAAGAGATCAGATTTGTGGTTACCAGAGACAGGGTATGTGTTGTGGGACAATTGGTACAAACTTCCATTTATAAGATAAATAAGTACTGGGGATCTGGAGGTGTAATGTACAACATTATAAGTATCGTTAACTCTGCTGTATGGTATATTTGAAAGCTGCTGAGAGAGTACATCCCAAAAGTTCTCACCAAAATGAAAAATTTTTTTTTCTTTGTATCTATAAGATATAATGGATGTTGATTAAACTTATTATGCTAATCATTTCACAATATATGTAATTGGTCATTACGCTATACACCTAAATCTTACATAGTGCTGTATGTCATTTATATCTTCAGAAAACTAATAGAGAAAAATAGATTAAATTAAAATAAAAGTCCTCAGCATAAACAATCCAATTAGAAAATAGGCAAATGTCATAAAGAGACATTTCACTGAAGAGGGTATATAGATGAAAAAGGAACACATAAAAAGATGTTTAGTATAATTGGCTAGCAGGTAAATTCAAACTTAAACCACAATGTGACGTCATTACACACTTAAGAGAAAGGCTAAAATTTTTAAAATAGTAATAATATCAATGTTGGCAAGTATAAAGACAATATGAATCACTCATATATCACTTGTGGAAATGCAAAATGATAATCTCTTTCTGAAAAAAATAGTTTGGCAGTTTAAAAAGGCCTAAATATATCTGTACCATATGAGAAAGCAATCACATTCCTGGATATTTATTCTAGATAAACAAATATTGTCCACACAAAAAATTCTACATGAATGTTCATAGGGACTTCATTTGTAATATCTTCAAAATGGAAACAGTCAAAAATTTACTACAACAGATTAATGGTTTAAGAAAATGTGGTGCATACATTCCATGAAATACTACTCAGCAATAAAAAGGAATGAAATATTTTTAGTTGATTTTTTTAATTTAATTTTTATTTTATATTGGGGTAGAGTTGATTTCCAATGTTGTGTTAATTTCAGGTGTACAGAAAAGTGGTTCAGTTATACATATACATATATCCATTCATTTTCAGATTCTTTTCCCATATAGCGTATTACAGAATATTGAGTAGACTTCACTGTGCTATACAGTAGGTCCTTATTGATTATATATTTTGTACATAGTAGTATGTGTATGTTAGTCCAAACCTCATAATTTATCCCTCTCCCGAACCTTTCCCCTTTGGTAACCATAAATATGTTTTCAAACTATATGAGTCTGTTTTTGTTTTGTAAAGTTCATTTGTATCATCTTTTTAAATTCCACATATAAGCGATATCATATGATATTTCTCTTCCTCTGTCTGATTTACTTCACTTAGTATGATAATCTCTAGGTTTATCCATGTTGCTGCAAATGGCATTATTTCACTCTTTTTTATGGCTGAGTAATATTCCATTGTATATATGTACCACATCTTTATTCAGTTCTCTGTAGATGGACATTTGGGTTGCTTCCATGTTTTCGATTTTATAAATAATGCTGCAATGAAACTTGGGTTGCAAGTATATTTTTGAATTATAGTTTTCTCCATATATATGCCCAGGAATGGGATTGCTGGATCATATAATACTTCTATTTTTAGTTTTTTAAGAAACCTCCATACTGTTCTCCAAAGAGTGTACCAATTTACATTCCCACAAGAGTGAAGGAGGGTTCCCTTTTCTCTACACCCTCTTCAGCAGTTATTGTTTGTAGATTTTTTTTTCACACACACACACACTGTATTTTTTTTTACAAGAGATAAATAGACTGACACCAAGCATTGTACATGGATGACCACAACAAAAGCAACAATGATTGCAATTACCAAACATGAAACACACTCATACTATGTCATAATATTGACATTCAGTCCAGTAATCCTCCACTGTAACAGCTCCTTTACTTTGCAGTGAAAATTGATTTGTATATTCTTTGCCTCTGAGTCCTTGTGGGATTTTTTTTTAATTCAGACAGAAAGTCACAAAAATTATACTCATCCTCATCAGTTCACTCAGTCCCATGTAATTAATTTTTTTTCATCTTGATCTTTTGTTAGCACTTTTATGAGTTCATCAGTTTTTCATTAGAGTTCTGAAAATCCTTATTCATTCAGTTCAGCAGTACAGTCAGTTACCAGAAACCTGTACTTGTCACAGTCTTTTCCATGAATTTCTTGAAGATGAAACCCTTTTATAGGGACATATTTGCAAAATCATCAGAGTACACCCAGAGCTGTCTGTAAATGACAAATGACTTAAAAATGACCACGGTTAAAGATTTGATGAAAGTTCATAATAATGCAGTTGACAAGAAAATTAGTTATTTCTGAGATATACATTTTAAAGTAATAACTAGGATTATGACTTATAACATTATACCAGAACATATAAGATTTTTAGAAATTTCATGTAATGTCTGAAACATTTATATTAACATATTTCCATACACATACAAATATAAGATTTTTAGAAATTTCATGTAATGTCTGAAACATTTATATTAACATATTTCCATACAAATAACCCAATGAAAGTTTAGTATTAGTTGTTTTGTTTGTTTTTTTATACTGCAGGTTCTTATTAGGCATCAATTTTATACACATCAGTGTATACATATCAATCCCAATCGCCCAATTCAGCACACCACCAATCCCACCCCACCACAGTTTTCCCCCCTTGGTGTCCATATGTCCATTCTCTACATCTGTGTCTCAACTTCTGCCCTGCAAACTGGCTCATCTGTACCATTTTTCTAGGTTCCACATACATGCATTAATATACGATATTTGTTTTTCTCTTTCTGACTTACTTCACTCTGTATGACAGTCTCTAGATCCATCCACGTCTCAACAAATGACTCAATTTCGTTCCTTTTTATGGCTGAGTAATATTCCATTGTATATATGTACCACAACTTCTTTATCCATTCATCTGTTGATGGGCATTTAGGTCGCTTCCATGACCTGGCTATTGTAAATAGTGCTGCAATGAACATTCGGGTGCATGTGTCTTTTTGAATTATGGTTTTCTCTGGGTATATGCCCAGTAGTGGGATTGCTGGGTCATATGGTAATTCTATTTTTAGTTTTTTAAGGAACCTCCATATTGTTCTCCATAGTGGCTGTATCAATTTACATTCCCACCAACAGTGCAAGAGGGTTCCCTTTTCTCCACACCCTCTCCAGCATTTGTTGTTTGTAGATTTTCTGATGATGCCCGTTCTAACAGGAGAGAGGTGATACCTCATTGTAGTTTTGATTTGCATTTCTCTAATAATTAGTGATGTTGAGCATCTTTTCATGTGCTTCATAGCCGTCTGTATGTCTTCTTTGGAGAAATGTCTATTTAGGTCTTCTGCCCATTTTTGGATTGCGGTGTTTGTTTCTTTAATATTGACCTGAATGAGCTGTTCATATATTTTGGAGATTAATCCTTTGTCTGTTGATTCATTTGCAAATATTTTCTCCCATTCTGAGGGTTGTCTTTTCCTCTTGTTTATGGTTTCCTTTGCTGTGCAAAAGCTTTGAAGTTTCATTAGATCCCACTTCTTTATTTTTGTTTTTATTTCCATTACACTAGGAGATGGATCAAAAAAGATCTTGCTGTGATTTATGTCAAAGAGTGTTCTTCCTATGTTTTCCTCTAAGAGTTTTATAGTGTCCAGTCTTATATTTAGATCTCTAATCCATTTTGAGTTTATTTTTGTGTATGGTGTTAGGGAGTATTCTAATTTCATTCTTTTACATGTAGCTGTCCAGTTTTCCCAGCAAGACTTATTGAAGAGACTGTCTTTTCTCCATTGTATATCTTTGCCTCCTTTGTCATAATTTAGTTGACCATAGGTGCGTGGGTTAATCGCTGGGCTTTCTGTCTTGTTCCATTGAGCTATGTTTCTGTTTTTGTGCCAGTACCATATTGTTTTGATTACTGTTGCTTTGTAGTATAGTCTGAAGTCAGGGAGTCTGATTCCTCCAGCTCCATTTTTTTCCCTCAAGACTGCTTTGGCTATTCGGGGTCTTTTGTGTCTCCATACAAATTTTAAGATGATTTATTCTAGCTCCGTAAAAACTGCCATTGGTAATTTGATAGGGATTGCATTGAATCTGTAGATTGCTTTGGGTAGTATACTCATTTTCACAATGTTGATTCTTACAATCCAAGAACATGGTATATCTCTCCATCTGTTGGTATCATCTTTAATTTTTTCATCAGTGTCTTATAGTTTTCTGCATACAGGTCTTTTGTCTCCCTAGGTAGGTTTATTCCTAGGTATTTTATTCTTTTTGTTGCAATGGTAAATGGGAGTGTTTCCATAATTTCTCTTTCAGATTTTTCATCATTAGTGTATAGGAATGCAAGAGATTTCTGTGCATTAATTTTGTATCCTTCAACTTTACCATATTCATTGATTACCTCTAGCAGTTTTCTGGTGGCAGTTTTAGGATTCTCTATGTATAGTATCATGTCATCTGCAAACAGTGACAGTTTTACTTCTTCTTTTCCAATTTGTATTCCTTTTATTTCTTTTTCTTCTCTGATTGCCGTGGCTAGGACTTCCAGAACTATGTTGAATAATAGTGGTAAGAGTGGACATCCTTGTCTCGTTCCTGATCTTAGAGGAAATGTTTTCAGTTTTTCACCATTGAGAATGATGTTTCTGTGGGTTTGTCATATATGGCCTTTATTATGTTGAGGTAGGTTCCCTCTATGCCCACTTTCTGGAGAGTTTTTATCATAAATGGGTGTTGAATTTTGTCAAAAGCTTTTTCTGCATCTATTGAGATGATCATATGGTTTTTAGTCTTCAGTTTGTTGATGTGCTGTATCACACTGATTTGCATATATTGAAGAATCCTTGCATCCCGTGGATAAATCCCACTTGATCGTGGTGTATGATCCTTTTAATGTGTTGTTGGATTCTGTTTGCTAGTATTTTGTTGAGGATTTTTGCATCTATATTCATCAGTGATATTGGTCTGTAATTTTCTTTTTTTGTAGTGTCTTTGTCTGGTTTTGGTATCAGGGTGATGGTGGCCTCATAGAATGAGTTTAGGAGTGTTCCTTCCTCTGCAATTTTTTGGAAGATTTGAGAAGGATGGGTGTTAGCTCTTCTCTAAATGTTTGATAGAATTCACCTGTGAAGCCATCTGGTCCTGGACTTTTGTTTGTTGGAAGACTTTTAATCACAGTTTCAATTTCATTACTTGTGATTGGTCTGTTCATATTTTCTGTTTCTTCCTGGTTCAGTCTTGGAAGGTTATACCTTTCTAAGAATTTGTCCATTTCTTCCTGGTTGTCCATTTTATTGGCATACAGTTGCTTGTAGTAGTCTCTTAGGATGTTTTGTATTTCTGCAGTGTCTGTTGTAACTTCTCCTTTTTCATTTCTGATTTTATTGATTTGAGTCCTCTCCCTCTTTTTCTTGATGAGTCTGGCTAATGGCTTATCAATTTTGTTTATCTTCTCAAAGAACCAACTTTTAGTTTTATTGATCTTTGCTATTGTTTTCTTTGTTTCTATTTCATTTATTTCCGCTCTGATCTTTATGATTTCTTTCCTTCTGCTAACTTTGAGTTTTGTTTGTTCTTCTTTCTCTAGTTTCTTTAGGTGTAAGGTTAGATTGTTTACTTGAGATTTTTCTTGTTTCTTTAGATAGGCTTGCATAGCTATAACCTTCCCTCTTAGAACTGCTTTTGCTGCATCCCATAGGTTTTGGGTCGTCGTGTTTCATTGTCATTTGTCTCTAGGTAATTTTGGATTTCCTCTTTGATTTCTTCAGTGATCTCTTGGTTATTTAGTAACGTATTGTTTAGCCTCCATGTGTTTGTGTTTTTTATGTTTTTTTCCCTGTAATTCATTTCTAATCTCATAGCGTTGTGGTCAGAAAAGATGCTTGATATGATTTCAGTTTTCTTAAATTTACTGAGGCTTGATTTGTGACCCAAGATGTGATCTATCCTGGAGAATGTTCCGTGCACACTTGAGAAGAACGTGTAATCTGCTGTTTTTCGATGGAATGTCCTATATATATCACTTAAATCTATCTGGTCTATTGTGTCATTTAAAGCTTCTGTTTCCTTATTTATTTTCATTTTGGATGATCTGTCCATTGGTGTAAGTGAGGTGTTAAAGTCCCCCACTTTTACTGTGTTACTGTCGATTTCCTCTTTTTTAGCTGTTAGCAGTTGCCTTATGCATTGAGGTGCTCCTATGTTGGGTGCATATATATTTATAATTGTTATATCTTCTTCTTGGATTGATCCCTGGATCATTATGTAGTGTCCTTCCTTGTCTCTTGTAACATTCTTTATTTTAAAGTCTATTTTATCTGATATGAGTATAGCTACTCCAGCTTTCTTTTGATTTCCATTTGCATGGAATATCTTTTTCCATCCCCTCACTTTCAGTCTGTATGTGTCCCTAGGTCTAAAGTGGGTCTCTTGTAGACAGCATATATATGGGTCTTGTTTTTGTATCCATTCAGCCAGTCTATGTCTTTTGGTTGGGGCATTTAATCCATTCACGTTTAAGGTAATTATTGATATGTATGTTCCTATGACCATTTTCTTAATTGTTTTGGGTTTGTTTTTGTAGGTCCTTTTCTTCTCTTGTGTTTCCCACTTAGAGAAGTTCCTTTAGCATTTGTTGTAGAGCGGGTTTGGTGGTGCTGAATTCTCTTAGCTTTTGCTTGTCTGTAAAGCTTTTGATTTCTCCATCAAATCTAAATGAGATCCTTGCCGGGTAGAGTAATCTTGGTTGTAGGTTCTTCCCTTTCATCACTTTAAGTATATCATGCCACTCCCTTCTGGCTTGCAGAGTTTCTGCTGAGAAATCAGCTGTTAACCTTATGGGAGTTCCCTTGTATGTTATTTGTCATTTTGCCCTTGCTGCTTTCAATAATTTTTCTTTGTCTTTAATTTTTTCCAATTTGATTACTATGTGTCTCGTTGTGTTTCTCCTTGGGTTTATTCCGTATGGGACTCACTGCGCTTCCTGGACTTGGGTGGCTATTTCCTTTCCCATGTTAGGGAAGTTTTAGACTATAATCTCTTCAAATATTTTCTCTGGTCCTTTCTCTCTCTCTTCTCCTTCTGGGACCCCTATAATGCGAATGTTGTTGCGTTTAATGTTGTCCCAGAGGTCTCTTAGGCTGTCTTCATTTGTTTTAATTCTTTTTTCTTTAGTCTGTTCTGCAGCAGTGAATTCCACCATTCTGTCTTCCAGGTCACTTATCCGTTCTTCTGCCTCAGTTATTCTGCTATTAATTCCTTCTAGTGTAGTTTTCATTTCAGTTATTGTATTGGTCATCTCTGTTTGTTTGTTCTTTAATTCTTCTAGGTCTTTGTTAATCATTTCTTGCATCTCCTCAGTCTTTGCCTCCATTCTTATTCCGAGGTCCTGGATCATCTTCACTATCATTATTCTGAATTATTTTTCTAGAAGGTTGCCTATCTCCACTTCATTTAGTTGTTTTTCTGGGTTTTTTTCTTGTTCCTTCATCTGGTACATAGCCCTCTGCCTTTTCATCTTCTCTATCTTTCTGTAACTGTGGTTTTTGGTCCACATGCTGCAGGATTGTAGTTTTTCTTGCTTCTGCTGTCTGCCCTCTGGTGGTTGAGGCTATCTAAGAGGCTTGATGGGAGGCTCTGGTGGTGGGTAGAGCTGACTGTTGCTGTGGCGGTCAGAGCTCAGTAAAACCTTAATCCACTTGACTGTTGATGGGTGGGGCTGGGTTCCCTCCCTGTTGGTTGTTTTGCCTGAGGCAACCCAACAGTGGAGCCTACCCGTGCTCTTTGGTGGGGTTAATGGCAGACTCTGGGAGGGCTCGCGCCAAGGAGAACTTCCCAGAACCTCTGCTGCCAGTGTCCTTATCCCCACGTTGAAATAGAGCCACCATCCGCCTCTGCAGCAGACCCCCCAACACCAGCAGGTAGGTCTGGTTCAGTCTCCCCCAGGGTCACTGCTCCTTCCCCTGGGTCCCGATGCACACTTTACTTTGTGTGTACCCTCCAAGAGTGGGGTCTCTGTTTCCCCCAGTCCTGTCAAAGTCCTGCAATCAATTCCCACTAGGCTTCAAAGTCTGATTCTCTAGGAATTCCTCCTCCCGTAGCCGGACTCCCAGGTTGGGAAGCCTGACGTGGGGCTCAGAACCTTCACTCCAGTGGGTGGACTTCTGTGGTATAAGTGTTCGCTAGTCTGTGAGTCACACACCCAGAAGTTATGGGATTTGATTTTACTCTGATTGCGCCCCTCCTACCGTCTCACTGTGGCTTCTCCTCTGTCCTTGGACGTGGGGTATCCTCCTTGGTGAAGTCCAGGGTCTTCCTGTCAATGATTGTCCAGCAGCCAGTTGTGATTCTGGTGCTCTCGCAAGAGGAAGTGAGAGCACGTCCTTCTACTCCGCCATCTTGGTTAATCCTCTCTGCCTGTTACCTCATTTTTTTTAAGCACTTATTTTAGAGTTGTTGTAAGTACTTTCTCCTCTCTTTGAAATGTACATAAATAATTTTGAAGACTAGATTGGCATTTAGTCAGCTTTATGACCTAGGAATGTCTTTCTCAAAAACCTGGGAGCTCTCTCTATGAAATGTAACATCAAGGGAGATAACACCCCTATCTCCTTGTTTCTGTGGGAGGGTAGGAGCCCGACTTTAGTGGACAGCACCTTGCTCCAAGTTGCTAAACTACTCTGTTTGTAGACTTTTACAATTTTTTAAATTTTATATTGAAGTATAGTTGATTTATAATGTTGTGTTAGTTTCAGGTGTATAGCAAAGTGATTTAGTTATATATGTATATTCATATGTCTATTCTTTTTTAGATTCTTTTCCCACATAGGTTATTACAGATTATTGAGGAGAGTTCCCTATGCTATACAGTAGGTCCTTGTTGATTATCTATTTTATATATAGTAGTGTTTATATGTTAATCCCAAGCTCCTAATTAATGCTCCTCCCCACATTTTCCCCTTGGTAACCATAAGATTGTTTTCAAACTCTGTGAATTTGTTTCTGTTTTGTAAATAAGTTCTATCATCTCTTTATATTCCACATATAAGTGATATCATATTTCTTTTTCTCTGTCTTACTTCATCTTGTATGATAATCTCTGCATTTATCCATGTCACTGTAAATGGAATTATTTCATTCTTTTTATGGATGCATAACATTACATTGTATATATGTACCACATATTCTTTATCCATTCCTCTGTCAATGGACATTTAAGTTGCTTCCATGTTTTGGCTATTATAAACTGTGCTGCTGTGAATACTGGGGTGCAAGTATCTTTTCAAATTATTGTTTTCTCTGAATATATGCCCAGGAGTGGGATTGCAGGATCATATGGTAGCTCTATTTTTTTAATTTTATGAAGGAATCTCCATACTGTTCTCCATAGTGTCTGTATCAATTTACATTCCCACCAACAGTGTAAGACGGTTCCTTTTTCTCCACAACCTCTCCAGCATTTCTTATTTGTAGACTTTTATGATGTACATTCTGACTGGTGTGAAGTGGTTCCTCATTGTTTTGATTTGCATTTCCCTAATACTTAGAGATGTTGAGTATTATTTCATGTGCTTTTTCACCATCTGTATGTCTTCTTTGGAGAAATGTCTGATTAGATCTTCAGCCCATTTTTTGATTGTGTTACTTTTTTTTTATATTGAGCTGCATGAGCTGTTTGTATATTTTGGAGATTAATCCCTTGTCAATTGCAACATTTGCAAATATTTTCTCCCATTCTGTGGGTTGTCTTTTCATTCTATTTATGGTTTCCATTGCTGTGCAAAAGCTTTTAAGTTTCATTAGGTCCCATTTGTTTATGTTTGTTTTTATTTTCATTGCTCCAGGAGGTGTATCAAAAAAGATACTGCTGTAATTTATGTCAGAGAGTGTGCTGCCTATGATTTCCTATAGTGTTTCATAGTATCTGCTTTTATATGTGCATCTTTAATAGACTTTGAGTTTATTTTTGTACATGTTGTTAGAGAATGTTTTAATTTCATTCTTATACGTGTAGCTTGCCATATTTTCCAGCACCAGTTATTGAAGAGACTGTCTTTCCCATTTGTATATTCTTGCCTCCTTTATCATAGATTAATTGATCATAGGTGTGTGGGTTTATTTCTGGGCTTTCTATTCTGTTCCATTGATCTATATTTCTATTTTTGTGCCAGTACCATACTGTTTTTATGACTCTAGCTTTGTAGTGTAGTCTGAAGTCAGGGAGCCTGGTTCCTCCATCTCCATTTCTCTTTCTCAGCATTGCTTTGGCTATTCTGTGTCTTTTGTGTCTCCATACAAATTATAAGATTTTTTTGTTCTAGTTCTGTGAAAAATGCCATTGGTAATTTGATATGGATTGCATTGAATCTGTAGATTGCCTTGGGTAGTATAGTCATTTTAAAAATATTTTTCTTCCAATCCAGTAACATGGTATCTCTTTTCATTTTTTAGTATTGTCTGTGATTTCCTTCACCAGCATCTTATAGTTTTCAGAATACAGATTTTGGTCTCCTTAGGTAAGTTTATTCTAGGTATTGTATTCTTTTTGATGTGATGGTAAATGGGATTGTTTCTTGAATTTCTCTTTCTGATGTTTTGATGGTAGTGTGTAGAAATGCATCAGATTTGTTTGTATTAATTTTGTAACCTGCAGCTTTACAAAATTCATTGATGAGCTGTAATAGTTTTCGGGTAGCATCGTTAGGATTTACTATGTATACTCTCATGTCATCTTCAAACAGTGACAGTTTAACTTCTTCTTTTCTAGTTTGGATTCTCCTTATTTATTTTTCTTCTCTGATTGCCATAGCCAGCACTTCCAATACTATGTTGAATAAAAGTGGCAAGAATCGACATCTTTGTGTTGTTCCTGATCTTACAGGAAATGCTTTCAGCTTTTCACTGTTGAGTATGATGTTACCTGCGTTTTTGTCACGTATGGACTTAATAACGTTGAAGTATGTGTCCACTTTCTGGAGAGATTTTGTGATAAATGGGTATTGAATTTTGTCAAAAGATTTTTCTGCAAGTATTGAGATGACCATATAGTTTTTTTTCTTACCTTTATATTTTAATGTAACCATTCTTACCACATAGAAGGAAAACTTTGAATTAAGTACCTTAAAAATAAAGGTATTCACTCTCTATAGGTACAGTATAATGTAATGCCCAAACACAGCAGCTACATGAGAATTGAGAGGAGACTGTATAACTGGCACTGGAAAAATGATTACCGACTTGAATAATTAAATAATAGTAATTCTTTTTTTTAAAACATCTTTATTGGAGTATAATTGCTTTACAATGGTGTGTTAGTTTCTGCTTTATAACAAAGTGAATTAGTCATACATATACATACGTTCCCACATCTCCTCCCTCCTGCGTCTCGCCCCTCCCACCCTCCCCATTCCACCCCTCCAGACGGTCACAAAGCACCGAGCTGACCTCCCTGTGCTATGCGGCTGCTTCCCACTAGCGATCTATTTTACATTTGGTAGTGTATGTATGTCCATGACACTCTCTCACACTGTCCCAGCTTACCCCTCCCCCTCCCCATATCCTCAAGTCCATTCTCTAGTAGGTCTGTGTCTTTATTCTCGTCTTCCCACTAGATTCTTCATGACCTTTTTCTTCCCTTAGATTCCATATATATGTGTTAGCATACTGTATTTGTTTTTCTCTTTCTGACTTACTTCACTCTGTATGACAGACTCTAACTCCATCCACCTCATTACAAATAACTCCATTTCGTTTCTTTTTATGGCTGAGTAATATTCCATTGTATATATGTGCGACATCTTCTTTATCCACTCATCTGATGATGGACACTTAGGTTGCTTCCATGTCCTGGCTATTGTAAATAGAGCTGCAATGAACATTTTGGTATATGACTCTTTTTGAATTTGGTTTTCTCAGGGTATATGCCCAGTAGTGGGATTCCTGGGTCGTATGGTACTTCTATTTTTAGTTTTTTAAGGAACCTCCATAATGTTCTCCATAGTGGCTGTATCAATTTACATTCCCACCAACACTGCAAGAGGGTTCCCTTTTCTCCACACCCTCTCCAGCATTTATTGTTTCTAGATTTTTTGATGATGGCCATTCTGACCAGTGTGAGATGATATCTCATTGTAGTTTTGATTTGCATTTCTCTAATGATTAATGATGTTGAGCATTCTTTCATGTGTCTGATGGCAATCTGTATATCTTCTTTGGAGAAATGTCTATTTAGGTCTTCGGCCCATTTTTGGATTGGTTTGTTTGTTTTTTTGTTATTGAGCTGCATGAGCTGCTTGTAAATCTTGGAGATTAATCCTTTGTCAGTTGCTTCATTTGCAAATATATTCTCCCATTCTGAGGGTTAGCTTTTAGTCTTGTTTATGGTTTCCTTTGTTGTGCAAAAGCTTTTAAGTTTCATTAGGTCCCATTTGTTTATTTATGTTTTTATTTCCATTTCTCTAGGAGGTGGGTCAAAAAGGATCTTGCTGTGATTTGTGTCATAGAGTTTTCTGCCTATGTTTTCCTCTAAGAGTTTGATAGTGTCTGGCCTTACACTTAGGTCTTTAATCCATTTTGAGTTTATTTTTGAGTATGGTGTCAGGAAGTGTTCTAATTTCATACTTTTACATGTACCTGTCCAGTTTTCCAAGCACCACTTATTGAAGAGGCTGTCTTTTCTCCTCTGTATATGCTCGCCTCTTTTATCAAAGATAAGGTGACCATATGGCGTGGGTTTATCTCTGGGCTTTCTATCCTGTTCCATTGATCTATATTTCTGTTTTTGTGCCAGTACCAAACTGTCTTGATTACTGTAGCTTTGTAATATACTCTGAAGTCAGGGAGCCTGATTCCTCCAGCTCCATTTTTCGTTCTCAAGATTGTTTTGGCTATTCGGGGTCTTTTGGGTTTCCATACAAATTATGAAATTTTTTGTTTTAGTTCTGTGAAAAATGCCAGTGGTAGTTTGATAGGGATTGCATTGAATCTGTAGATTGGTTTGGGTAGTAGTCATTTTCACAATGTTGATTCTTCCAATCCAAGAACATGGTATATCTCTCCATCTATTAGTATCATCTTTACTTTCTTTCATCAGTGTCATAATTTTCTGCATACAGGTTATTTGTCTCCTTAGGTAGGTTTATTCCTAGATATTTTATTCATTTTGTTGCAATGGTAAATGGGAGCGTTTTCTTAATTTCACTTTCAGATTTTTCATCATTAGTATATAGGAATGCAAGAGATTTCTGTGAATTACTTTTGTATCCTGCTACTTTACCAAATTCATTGATTAGTTCTAGTAGTTTTCTGGTAGCATCTTTAGGATTCTCTATGCATAGTATCATGTCATCTGCAAACAGTGACAGCTTTACTTCTTTTCCAATTTGGATTCCTTTTATTTCTTTTTCTTCTCTGATTGCTGTGGCTAACACTTCCAAAACTATGTTGAATAATAGTGGTGAGAGGTGGCTACCTTGTCTTTTTCCTGATCTTAGTGGAAATAGTTTCAGTTTTTTACCATTGAGGACGATGTTGACTGTCGGTTTCTCATATATGGCCTTTATTATGTTGAGGAAAGTTCCCTCTATGCCTAATTTCTGCAGGGTTTTTATCATAAATGGGTGTTGAATTTTGTCAAAAGCTTTCTCTGCATCTATTGAGATGATTATATTGTTTTTCTCCTTCAGTTTGTTAATATGATGTATCACGTTCATTGATTTGCATATATTAAAGAATCCTTGCATTCCTGGAATAAACCCCACTTGATCATGGTGTTTGATCCTTTTAATGTGCTGTTGGATTCTGTTTGGTAGTATTTTGTTGAGGATTTTTGCATCTATGTTCATCAGTGATATTGGCCTGTAGTTTTCTTTCTTTGTGACATCTTTGTCTGGTTTTGGTATCAGGGTGATGGTGGCCACGTAGAATGAGTTTGGGAGTGTTCCTCCCTCTGCAATATTTTGGAAGAGTTTGAGAAGGATAGGTGTTAGCTCTTCTCTAAATGTTTGACAGAATTCGCCTGTGAAGCCATCTGGTCCTGGGCTTTTGTTTGTTGGAATATTTTTAATCACAGTTTCAATTTCAGTGCTTGTGATTGGTCTGTTCATATTTTCTATTTCTTCCTGGTTCAGTCTCGGCAGGTTGTGCATTTCTAAGAATCTGTCCATTTCTTCCAGGTTGTCCATTTTATTGGCATAGAGTTGCTTGTAATAGTCTCTCATGATCGTTTGTATTTCTGCAGTGTCAGTGGTTACTTCTCCTTTTTCATTTCTAATTCTATTGATTTGAGTCTTCTCCCTTTCTTTCTTGATGAGTCTGGCTGATGGTTTATCAATTGTTTTTATCTTCTCAAAGAACCAGCTTTTAGTTTCATTGATCTTTGCTATTGTCTCCTTCATTTCTTTTTCATTTATTTCTGATCTGATCTTTATGATTTCTTTCCTTCTGCTAGCTTTTGGGTTTTTTTTTTTTGTTGTTCTTTCTCTAATTGCTTTAGGTGCAAGGTTAGGTTCTTTATTCGAGATGTTTCCTGTTTCTTGATGTAGGGTTGTATTCCTATAAACTTCCCTCTTAGAACTGCTTTTGCTGCATCCCGTAGGTTTTGGGTCATCTTGTCTCCATTGTCATTTGTTTCTAGGTATTTTTTTGATTTCCCCTTTGATTTCTTCAGTGATCACTTCGTGTTTAAGTAGTGTATTGTGTAGCCTCCATGTGTTTGTATTTTTTACAGATCTTTTCCTGTAATTGATATCTTGTCTCATAGCGTTGTGGTCGGAAAAGATACTTGATACGATTTCAATTTTCTTAAATTTACCAAGGCTTGATTTGTGACCCAAGATATGATCTATCCTGGAGAATGTTCCATGAGCACTTGAGATAAATGTGTATTCTGTTGTTTTTGGATGGAATGTCCTATAAATATAAATTAAGTCCATCTTGTTTAATGTATCATTTAAAGCTTGTGTTTCCCTATTTATTTTCATTTTGGATGATCTGTCCATTGGTGAAAGTGGAGTGTTAAATTCCCCTGCTATGATTGTGTTACTGTCCATTTCCCCTTTTATGGCTGTTAGTATTTGCCTTATGTATTGAGGTCCTCCTTTGTTGTGTGCATACATATTTACAATTGTTATACCTTCCTCTTGGATCGATCCCTTGATTGTTATATAGTGTCCTTCTTTGTCTCTTGTAATAGTCTTTATTTTAAAGTCTATTTTGTCTGATATGAGAATTGCTACTCCAGCTTTCTTCTGATTTCCATTTGCATGGAATAACTTTTTCTATCCCCTCACTTTCAGTCTGTATATGTCTCTAGGTCTGAAGTGGGTCTCTTGTAGACAGCATATACATGGGTCTTGTTTTTCTATCCATTTAGCCAATCTGTGTCTTTTGGTGGGAACATTTAATCCATTTACATATAAGGTAATTTTCGATATGTATGTTCCTATTCCCATTTTCTTAAATGTTTTGGGTATGTTATTGTAGGTGTTTTCCTCCCCTTGTGTTTCTTGCCCAGAGAAGTTCCTTTTGCAATTGTTGTAAAGCTGGTTTGGTGGTGCTGAACTCTCTCAGCTTTTGCTTGTCTGTAAAGGGTTTAATTTCTCCATCAAATGTGAATGAGCTCCTTGCTGGGTAGAGTAACCTTGGTTGTAGGTTTTTCTCCTTCATGACTTTAAGTATATCCTGCCACTCCCTTCTGGCTTGCAGAGTGTCTACTGAAAGACCAGCTGTTAAACTTATGGGGATTCCCTTGTGTGTTATTTGTTATTTTTCCCTTGCTGCTTTTAATATGTTTTCTTTACATTTAATTTTTGATAGTTTGATTAATATGTGTCTTGGCGTGTTTCTCCTTGGATTTATCCTTTATGGGACTCTCTGTGCTTCCAGGACTTGATTAACTGTTTCCTTTCCCATATTAGGGAAGTTTTCAACTATAATCTCTTCAAATATTTTCTCAGTCCCTTTCTTTTTCTCTTCTTCTTCTGGGACCCCTATCATTCGAATGTTTGTGTGTTTAATATTGTCCCAGAGGTCTCTGAGACTGTCCTCAGTTCTTTTCATTCTTTTTTCTTTATTCTGCTCTGCAGTAGTTATTTCCACTATTTTATCTTCCAGGTCACTTATCCGTTCTTCTGCCTCAGTCATTCTGCTATTGATCCCGTCTAGAGTGTTTTATATTTTATTTATTGTGTTTTTCATCATTGCTTGTTTCCTCTTTAGTTCTTCTACGTCCTTGTTAAGTGTTTCTTGCATTTTGTCTATTCTATTTCCAAGATTTTGGATCATCTTTACTATCATTATTCTGAACTCTTCTTCAGGTAGACTGCCTATTTCCTCTTCATTTGTTAGGTCTGGTGAGTTTTGACCCTGCTCCTTCATCTGCTGTGTGTTTTTCTGTCTTCTCATTTTGCTTATATTACTGTGTTTGGGGTCTCCTTTTCACAGGCTGCAGGTTCGTAGTACCCGTTTTTTTTTGGTGTCTGTTCCCAGTGGGTATGGTTGGTTCAGTGGGTTGTGTAGGCTTCCTGGTGGAGGGGACTAGTGCCTGTGTTCTGGTGGATGAGGCTGGATCTTGTTTTTCTGGTGGGCACGTCCACATCTGGTTGTGTGTTTTGGGGTGTCTGTGGCCTTATTATGATTTTAGGCAGCCTCTCTGCTAATGGATGGGGCTGTGTTCCTCTCTTGCTAGTTGTTCGGCATAGGGTGTCCAGCACTGTAGCTTGCTGGTCGTTGGGTGAAGCTGGGTCTTGATTTTGAGATGGAGATCTCTGTGAGATTTTCACCATTTGGTATTACGTGGAGCTGGGAGTTCTCTTGTGGACCAGTGTCCTGAGGTTGGCTCTCCCACCTCAGAGGCACAGGCCTGTTGCCAGGCTGGAGAACCAAGAGCCTTTCATCCACCCGGCTCAGAATAAAAGGGGGAAAAAATAGAAAGAATGAAAGACGATAAAATAAAATAAAATAAAATAAATATATTATAATAAAAAATAAGAAAAAATTATTAAGAAAAAATATATTAAGAAAAATATTTTTTTAATTTTTTAAAATAAAAAAATATGAGAAAACTTATTTAGAAATTTTTTTTTTAATTTTTAAAAATAGAAAATAAGGAAAAAATTATTAAGAAAACATTTATTAAGAAAAAAATTTTTTTAATTAAATAAAAAACAAAAAACGGATGGAGCGAACCCTAGGATAAATGGTGAAAGCAAAGCTATACAGACAAAATCTCACCCAGATGCATACACATATACACTCACAAAAAAAGGAAAAGGGGAAAAATTAATAGATCCTGTTCCCAAAGTCCACCTCCTGAATCTGGGGTGATTCATTGTCTATTCAGGTATTCAACTGATGC
Organism: Balaenoptera acutorostrata; assembly: GCF_949987535.1. NCBI lineage: Eukaryota > Metazoa > Chordata > Mammalia > Artiodactyla > Balaenopteridae > Balaenoptera > Balaenoptera acutorostrata. The sequence continues at coordinate 56,727,515 of NC_080085.1, read as the reverse complement.
AGGTACATCAAGTTGTTTGTGGAGCTTTAATCTGCTGCTTCTGAAGCTGCTGGGAGAAATTTCCCTTTCTCTTCTTTGTTCGTACAGCTCCCGGGGTTCTGCTTTGGATTTCGACCTGCCTCTGCCTGTAGGTCGCTTGAGGGCTTCTGTTCTTTGCTCACACAGGACGGGGTTAAAGGAGCAGCTGCTTTGGGGTCTCTGGCTCACTCAGGCGGTGGGGAGGGAAGGGTACGGATGCGGGGCGAAACTGCAGCGGCACAGGCCGGCGTGACGTTGCAGCAGCCTGAGGCGTGCCGTGCGTTCTCCCGGGGATGTTGTCCCCGGATCATGGGAGCCTGGCCATGGCGGGCTGCACAGGCTCCCGCAAAGGGCGGTGTGGATAGTGACCTGTGCTCGCACACAGGCTTCTTGGTGGCAGCAGCAGCAGCCTTAGTGTCTCATGCCTGTCTCTGGGGTCAGCACTGAGAGCCGCGGCTCTCACCTGTCTCTGGAGCTCGTTTAGGCGGCGCTCTGATTCTCCTCTCCTTGCACATCGCGAAACAAAGAGGCAAGAATAAGTCTCTTGCCTCTTCGGCAACTGCAGACAATTTCCCGGACTCCCTCCCGGCTAGCTGTGGTGCGCTAATCCTTTCAGGCTGTGTTCACGCAGCCAACCCCAGTCCTCTCCTTGCGATCTGACCAAAGCCCGAGCCTCAGCTCCCAGCCCCCGCCCACCCCGGCGGGTGAGCAGACAAGCCTCTCGGGCTGTTGAGTGATGCTCGGCGCCGAGCCTCTGTGCGGGAATCTCTCCGCTTTGCCCTCTGCACGCCTGTTGCTGCACTCTCCTCCGTGGCTCCGAAGCTTCCCCCCTCTGCCACCTGCAGTCTCCGCCCATGAAGAGGCTTCCTAGTGTGTGGAAACCTTTCCTCCTTCCCAGCTCCCTCCCACTCATGCAGGTCCCGTCCCTATTCTTTTGTCTCTGTTTTTTCTTTTTTCTTTGGCCCTACCCAATTACGTGGGGAGTTTCTTGCCTTTTGGGAGGTCTGACTTCTTCTGCCAGAGTTCAGTGGGTATTCTGTAGGAACAGTTCCACGTGTAGATGTATTTCTAATGTATCTGTGGGAAGGAAGGTGATCTCCGCGTCTTACACTTCCGCCATCTTGCCCAGACCCCCGACCATATGGTTTTTATCCTTCAATTTGTTAATATAGTGTATCACACTGATTGATTTGCAGATATTGAATGATCCTTACATCCCTGAGATAAATCCCACTTGATTATAGTGTGTGAGCCTTTTAATGTATTGTTGGGTTCGGATTGATAGTATTTTGTTGAGGATTTTTGCATCTATGTTCATCATTGATATTGGTCTGTAATTTTCTTTTTTGTGGTATCTTTCTCTGGTTTTGGTATTAGGGTGTTGTCTGCCCCATAGAATGAGTTAGGGACTTTTCCTAATTCTGCAAATTTTTGGAGCAGTTTCAGAAAGATATATGTTAACTTTTCTCTAAATGTTGATAGAACTCGCCTGTGAAACCATCTGGTCCTGGACTTTTGTTTGTTGGGAGTTTTTAAATCGCAGTTTCAATTTCATTGCTTGTGATTGATCTGTTCATATTTTCTGTTTCTTCCTGGTTCAGTCTTCGGCGATTGTACCTTTCTGCTTGTCTGCTGTCGGGTGAGGCTGTGTTCCCTCCCTGTTGGTCTTTTGGCCTGAGGCAACCCAGCACTGGAGACTACAGACTCTTTGGTGGGGCTAATGGTGGTCACTGGGAGGGCTCACACCAATGAGTATTTCCAAGAACTTCTTATGCCAGTGTCTTCATCCCCACCGTGAGCCACAGCTACCCCCCACCTCTGCAGTAAATCTTCCCATATTGGCAGGTAGGTCTGGCCCAGTCTCTTACAGGGTCACTGCTTTTTTCTCCTCGGTCCTGATGCACACAGGACTTTGTGTGTGCCCTCCAAGAGTGGAATTTCTGTTTTCCCCAGTCCTGTGGAAGTCCTACAATCAAATCACACTGGCCTTCAGAGCCAGATTCTCTAGGGACTCTTCCTTCCATTGCCAGACCCCCAGGCTGGGAATCCTGATGTGGGGCTCAGAACTTTCACTCAAATGGGAGACCTTATGTGGTATAATTGTTTTCCAGTCTGTGGATCACCCACCCTGCGAGTATGGTATTTGATTTTATCACAATTGCTCCCCCCCTACCATTTCATTGTGACTTCCCCTTTGTCTTTGAATATAGGCTATCTTTTTTTACAGGTTCCAGCATTCTTTTGTTGATGGTTGTTCAGCTGTTAGTTGTGATTCAGGTGTTTTTGTAAGAAGGGGTGGGAGCATGTCCTTCTACTCTGCCATCTTGAGCTAATCTGTTGGGAGTTTTTAAATCACAATTTCAATTTCACTACTTATGATTGGTCTGTTCATATTTTCTATTTCTTCCTGGTTCAGTCTTGAAAGATTTTACATTTCTGGGAATTTTTCCATTTCATCTAGGTTGTCCATTTTGTTGGTATATATTTGCTTGCAGTAGCCTCTTATGATCCTTTGTATTTCTGTGGTGCCCATTGAAACTTCTCCTTTTTCATTTCTAATTTTATTGAATTGAGCCCTTTCACTTTTTATGATGAGTCTTGCTAGAGGTTTATAAATTTTGTTTATCTTTTCAAGAATCAACTTTTAGCTTCATTGATCTTTTCTATTGTTTTCTTCACCTCTATTTCATTTATTTCGACTCTGATTTTTATGCTTTCTTTCCTTCTACTAACTTTGGGTTCTGTTTATTCTTCTTTGTCTAGTTGCTTTTACTTTAAAGTTAGGTTGTTTATTTGAGATTTTTCTTTGTTTCCTGAGGTAAGCTTTTATCACTATAAACGTCCCTCTTAGAACTGCTTTTGCTGCATCCCATAAGTTTTGGATAGTCATGTTTTTGTTTTCATTTGTCTCCAGGTATTTTTTGATTTCCTCTTTGACTCCTTCAGTGATGCATTGGTTGTTTAGTAGCATATTGTTTGGTGTCCAAGTATTTGTGTTTTTTGCAGTTTTTTTCTTGTAGTTGATTTCTCATCTTATAACACTGTGGTCAAAGCAGAAGCTTGACTGTGGGTTTGTCATATATGACCTTTATTATGTTGAGGAAAGTTCACTCTGTGCCTACTATCTGCAGGGATTTTATCATAAATCGGTGTTGAATTTTGTCAAAAGCTGTCTCTGCATCTATTGAGATGATCATATGGTTTTTCTCCTTCAATTTGTTAATATGGTGTATCACGTTGATTGATTTGCGTATATTGAAGAATCCTTGCATTCCTGGAATAATCCCCACTTGATCATGGTGTATGATCCTTTTAATGTGCTGTTGGAGCTAGTATTTTGAGGAGGATTTTGGAATCTATGTTCATCAGTGATATTGACCTGTAGTTTTCTTTCTTTGTGACATCTTTGTCTGGTTTTGGTATCAGGGTGATGGTGGCCTCATAGAATGAGTTGGGGAGTGTTCCTCCCTCTGCAATATTTTGGAAGAGTTTGAGAAGGATAGGTGTTAGCTCTTCTCTAAATGTTTGACAGAATTCGCCTGTGAAGCCATCTGGTCCTGGGCTTTTGTTTGTTGGAAGATTTTTAATCACAGTTTCAATTTCAGTGCTTGAGAGGGTGTGGAGAAAAGGGAACCCTCTTGCACTGTTGGTGGGAATGTAAACTGATACAGCCACTATGGAGAACAGTATGGAAGTTCCTTAAAAAACTAAAAATAGAACTACCATACGACCCAGCAATCCCACTATTGGGCATATACCCTGAGAAAACCATAATTCAAAAAGAGTCATGTACCAAAATGTTCATTGCAGCTCTATTTACAATAGCCAGGATATGGAAGCAACCTAAGTGTCCATCATCAGATGAATGGATAAAGGAGATGTGGCACATATATACAATGGAATATTACTCAGCCATAAAAAGAAACGAAATGGAGTTATTTGTAATGAGGTGGATGGAGTTACAGTCTGTCATACAGAGTGAAGTAAGTCAGAAAGAGAAAAACAAATACAGTATGCTAACACATATATATGGAATCTAAGGGGAAAAACAAGGTCATGAAGAACCTAGTGGTAAGACAGGAATAAAGATACAGACCTACTAGAGAATGGACTTGAGGGTATGGGGAGGGGGAAGGGTAAGCTGTGACAGGGTGAGAGAGTGTCATGGACATATATACAGTACCAAATGTAAAATAGATAGCTAGTGGGAAGCAGCCCCATAGCACAGAGAGATCAGCTCGGTGCTTTGTGATCACCTAGAGGGGTGGGATAGGGAGGGTGGGAGAGAGGGAGATGCAAGAGGGAAGAGATATGGGAACATATGTATATATATATAACTGATTCACTTTGTTATAAAGCAGAAACTAACACACCATTGTAAAGCAATTATACTCCAATAAAGATGTTAAAAATAAATAAATAAATAAATAAATAAATAAAAAGAAAAACAGATGCTTGATATGTTTTCAATTTTCTTAAGTTTACCAAGGCTCGCTTTGTGGTCCATCATGTGATCTATCCTGGAGAATGTTCCTGGGGCACTTTAAAATAATGTGTATTCTGCTGCTTTTGGATGGAATGCTCTATGAATATCAATTATGTCCTTCTGGTCTAATGTGTCATTTAAGGCCTGTGTTTCTCTATCAATTTTCTGTCTGGCTGATCTCTCTTTTGATGTAAGCAGGGTGTTACAGTCCCTCACTATTATTGTATTACTGTCAGTTCCTCCTTTTATGTCTGTTAACATTTGCCTTATACATTGAGGTGCTCCTATGTTGGGTGCTTATGTATTTACAATTCTTATATCTTCTTCTTGCATTGATCCCTTGATCATTATGTAGAATCCTTATTTGTCTCTTGTAACAGTCTTTATTTTAAAATCTATTTTGTCTGATATGAGTTTTGCTTCTCCAACTTTGTGTTGTTTTCCATTTGCATGGAATAACTTTTTCCATTCCCCCACTTTCAGTCTGTATGAGTCTCTATATCTGAATTGGTTCGCTTGTAGACAGCATGTGCACAGGTCTTGTTTTTGTATCCTTTTGGCCAGTCTATGAGTTTTGGTTGGAGCATTTAATCCGTTTACATTTAAGGTAATTATCAGTATGTATGTTTTAACTGCTATTTTGTTAATTGTTTTGGATTTGTCTTTGTAAGTCTTTTTTCCCTTCTCTTTTGTTTTGCTCTCTTGTGATTTGATGACTATCTTTAGTGCTGTGTTTGGATTCATTTTTCTTCTGTGTGTGTATATCTATTGTAGATTTTTGGTTTCGAGTTCCCATGATGTTTTGACTTAGCAGTCTATATATATACAAGTTTTTTTAAGCAGCTGGTCTCAATCTCAGATGCATTTCCAATATCCTGTATTTTTACTCTCCTCTTCTAACTATTGCTGGTTTTGATATCATATTTGTGTGTGGATGAATTCCTACATTTATTGTACGTTTGTCTTTACAGGTGAACTTTCCCATTCATAATTTTCTTGTTTCTAGTTGTGGCCTTTTCCTTTCTGCCTAGAGATGTTCCTTTAGGTTATCTGTAAAGCTGGTTTGGTAGTGCTGAATCCTCTTAGCTTTTGCTAGCTTGTAAAGCTTTTGGTTTCTCCATTGAAACGGAATGAGAACATTGCTGGTAGTGTATTCTTGGTTGTAGGTTTCCCCCTTTCATCACTTGAAATATATCATGCCATACCCTTCTGGTCTGCAGAGATTCTCCTGAAAAACCAGCTGATAACATGATGGGGATTCCCCTGTATGCTATTTGTTGCTTTTCCCTTGTTGTTTTAATATTTTATCTTTGTCTTTAATTTTTGTCAGTTTGATTAATATGTGTCCTGGCATGTTCCTCCTTGGGTTTATTCTGTATGGGACTCTCTGTGCTTCCTGGACTTGGGTGAGTGTTTCCTTTCCCATGTTAAGAAAGTTTTTGTCTATAATTTCTTCAAATATTTTCTCAGGCCCTTTCTCTTTCTCTTCTCCTTCTAGGACCCCTATAATATGAATGGTGGGGTGTTTAATGTTGTCCCAGACTTCTCTGAGACTGTGCTCATTTCTTTTCATTCTTTTTTCTTTATTCGGTTCTGTGACAGTGATTTCCAATACTCTGTCTTGCAGCTCACTTTTTTGTTCTTCTACCTCATTAATTTCTTCCAGTGTATTTTTCATTTCCGTTATTTTATTGTTCATCTCTTTTTTTGTCCTTTAAGTAATGAACTAATGATACACAAAAGACTTTGATAAAATTATGCTGAGTGAAAAAAAAAAAGGCTGATGTGTGTTTAATGGAGAAACGACTGGAAATATTTAAGTGATTAAGGTGCCACTGCCTGATTCAGGTTGCTCATTTCATTATCTTAGTGAAGTTATATGAAGCTCATTTAGAGAAGATGTGCATGAAATTGGTGGACCTTGCTATATGACATAGAACTGAAGTCATAAACTTGGGAGTTTTCCCCACTTATGAACTGTTGGCAAGTCTGGTCAGTTTTACCGTCCCTATGGCCTTTTTATTCCCCCATTTTTTTAAAAATAAATTTATTTATTTATTTTTGTCTGTGTTGGGTCTTCGTTTCTGTGAGAGGGCTTTCTTTAGTTGCAGCGAGGGGGGCCACTCTTCATCGCGGTGTGTGGGCCTCTCACTATCGTGGCCTCTCTTGTTGTGGAGCACAGGCTCCAGATGCGCAGGTTCAGTAGTTGTGGCTCACGGGCCCAGTTGCTCCACGACATGTGGGATCTTCCCAGACAAGGGCTCGAACCCGTGTCCCCTGCATTGGCAGGTGGATTCTCAACCACTGCACCACCAGGGAAGCCCTGGCCTCTTTATTAATATAGGCCATTGTCATCTCTTTCCTGGGCTACCACACCAGCCTTCTACCCTTTTCCCCTACTTGTGCTGTCTGCTCTCTCCAACCCAATCTCTACACATCATCCAGAGTGATCTCTTTAGCATATTAATCATCAAAACTCTTCAGTGACTCCCCATTATTATAAAGATAAAATACAAAATCCTTAGTGTAATGCATGAGGCCCTCAAGTCCTTGTTCCTTTCTACTTCTTCAACTTCATATCCCACCGCTCCCCTCTAGGAACCTGAGAATACCGTCCCCTGCAAATTTTCCTTTGCATATACTAATCTATCAGCCTGAAGCTTCTTTCCTCCCAAGTCCATTTCTTTACTTCAACCTTCAGATCTTAGCTCTTATATTTCCTTCACTGACCACTTCCATCAGGCAAGGAGTCTTGCTGGACTACTCCCATCTGGAGGGAGAAACCCAAACAAGGCAAACCAGAGCTACAAACTTACCAAAGTGTTCATTCTTTTCTAAGACACTGACAGTGTTAAAATGGATTCAACTGGTATTTTTATAATTACTTGTACTACAGCGACAGCTTTATAAAATTGCCCATTCTTGCTGATGAAAAACTTAATGTTAATTAGTAAAGGAAGGATACTGTGAACAACAGGTTGAACAGTGGTTACAGCTTAGTGTTATCTTTCCTTGTGAACACTTGTTAGTTTTGCATTCTGTTTTGAATTCCTGTAGTTCTATGACAAAATTATTTAGGGTGGAGTTAGTTAGGCCAGAGGATATTTCTGAACTGATAAAAGGTTATTATATTGGAGTGAAGTAGACAGGTAAAAGGCTCCAGACTTTCATCAAAACAGCGGGCTTGGGGAACATTTCAGCTCTGTTTGCAGACATGTCTTTTTTTTTTTTTGGACAAAGATGAATTTGGAGACCAGAAGCAATCATGCCCCAATATACACCACGACAGTTTCTTGAGGTGGTGAGGGATACTGCTCCTTCACATTTCATCAGTCAACTTAATGCAGGTGTGAATGAAGTGTAGCTTTAATGATGACAATGAGACAGATATGGTGTCTTGTGTTACTGATACTAAAATAGTGGAGAGCATTTAGTATGCAAATTATCACTATGTAGGCTACTGCTTTGGCTTTTGATTTACTCATTAAGTTTCAAAAAAAGCAATCATGTTACCTTGTCCTGGAGTGTACTTAACCACACCTTCGTCATTCCACTTTCAGAGAAGAAAGCAAAATATAAGAAAGGAAACAAGTTATATACGTTAGACTCATTATCTGATGGGTGCTGTGACACATACACAGTTATATATACATCTTTGGCTCTGTCTTGGGCAATTCACAATAATGAGTATTCTTATAGATGACCCCCATTTTATTAAGAAAAATCAAATTACATCATATATTTCAATACACTAAAGCCAAGAAGTTTGCAATTATTCTCATTAAACATGTTAAAATACAGTTTAGCATTTAAATGCTTAAATCTTTCATATAACTTATTAGAATACTTCCCTTTCTGGCCATACAGGAGAAGTTTATTACTACTTGATTAAGACTCCTATAAGCTCATCAGCAAACTCTAACTAGTAATTCAACAAATATTTGTAGAGTCCTTATCACAAGTCAGGCACTGAGCTAGGTTGTGAGGTACACCATGTTTTATAAGAAATAGATACTGCTCTGAATATGTTCTCTTTGTAAACACCTCTTATTGTGAAGTACTTTTTACCAGGGCCCATGCATCATTTATCTTGGTGTTTTTCTCCACTCTTCTTTTAACTGGGTTTCTTACATTTTAGTAGATTCTGACTAAATAGTTAGTACAATTTCTACATGAATTAATCCAACAAAGAGTTGGAAATCCTATTCCTTATATGCAGCTACCTTAAAAGTCTAATAAGGAAGAAAAGGCAGCCTTCATAAACAATGTGGGAATCGCCAACATAGAAGTACAGCACAATATACTACAATGCAGGAAGACTTTCTAAAGGATAAACAGATTTTAAAGTAGGCAGTAAAAAGTCATTATTGCTGAGTATATTCAGGACAGATAGAATGGAAACATAAAATAAAAGGAAGATGCAGGGAATGTGAAAATGATCAAGGCTTGGATTCAAATCCAGAGTCCCATCACTTACTACCTGTTGTGCCCTTGGTTAACATATTTATTCCTTCTATTCCTCATGGTGATAGTAAGGGTTGGGAGTTATCCTCATGATGGTGGAAGTGGAAGCTAGTGAAACAAAATAACTGCCACTCATTTAACATGTATGAAACTCTGCCTGTGAGCTCCATACTCACCTCATTAAATATAACACATGGAAAGGGGCAGTATAACTTCATAAATCAGTGTGAGCTCTGTTTGGTGTTGTGTACCAGAGGCAAGACAGCCAGGTTTTTGAAAGGACAACTTGAGACTGGACAGAGGTGAACCAGAGGACACCCATGAGGGACTGCTGAAGATCACAAGCCCCATATTGTATTGACTGCTTAATCCTGTAATTCTGTGTAATCTTAGAACGTGGCCCCAAAAAAGTAAAAACGGACTGTGTTTGGATTTCCCACCAACTTTGCCTGGGAAGGTGAACAAGATTGATTTTATTTAGAAAGTAATATGCAAAATGGCAGCATAGATATTTTTAGTGATTGTTTCTCTCTCAGAAATATCCATTCAAGCAACTACCTGTGCATTAAAATACCTTCACAGCAGCTAAGGATTCCAGGGTAAGGATTACAGCAACTGGGGGAAGCATAGAAATAAGAAAAGATGCATTGAAGAGGGTAGGAAAGGTAGATTCACACTATTCCCATCACCCCTCAACCAATCATAGGCAACCCAGAGGGGAGAGAGACAACCTCCCTATGGGAGGAGAGTGAAGTGAGTGCCTGACTTCACTGCAGTTCCATAACTGTAATTCTCAAGAACCAGGCTGACACCTATGGCTTTAGATGGCTCCTTATGGGCTCCCACCAACCCAAAACCTTAGCTCACCCTAGTCTAGGCACCTTCTGTGGTCCCATGCAGCATCCTGGGACCACCAGACTCACACTCACACAGTCTGGCAGCACCAGACTCCTGGCAGTCTTCTGAAAACCCATGCCATCAACTCACGTCAATGCCTGCTGGCTCCAGCAGTCCCAGGCAGCATATTTAACACCAGGTTCCTAGCAGGTTACCATGAATGCAGACCCCTGGCTCACCATAGTATCTTCCAGTTTCAGTGGGCCCTGCAGGCTCCAGAGGACTCAGGTGGCTCTCATGGCACCAGGCAGGCACCAATGAATCCAGGCCCTTCAGCTCTCCTATGCACCTACCAGCTTCAACTGCCCTAGATGTTTCCAGAAACTCCAAGTGGTTTCCTCTGCTTCAAGCTTCCAGATTCACTCTTCCATTTGCCAGTCCAGATGGCCTCAAGGAGCTACTGTGGCCCCAGGTTCCTGATGAGCTCCCATAAACCTAGACCCCAAGTGAACATCTGTGAACCCAGACTCCTGGCCTACCCTAGTGCCAGGCTGGGACCCCTGGACTTAGTCTCCAAGCTGCCTCCCAAAGACCCTGGCTCCCATCATTCACCAGTGCCAGGCTGGCCCTCACAGACCCAGACATGGGAACCACCCCAGTGATCACTAGTGCCTGGTTACCCAGGATCCAGGCTTACCCATGTGCAATAAGGTCTCAGGCCCATCAAAACATACTCAAGCATCAGGCCTGCTCTAGTGAACCTAGGGGTCCAAGCCTGTCTCCAGGGACCTAGGCACAAGTCTGATCTCTGTGTAACCAAACACCAGGTTTTCCCACCTACTGATCAGGCACTAGACTGACACAAAAGGGAGTCAAGCAGCAAGCATTCTCATGAACACCATCAGATGGCTCACCCGGAATCTATGGACAGGCTGATTGTTGAAGGGCTTTGCCTGCTGAAGCCAGTCTCTAAAGACTGAAAGAGGTTCCTACTTTCTCAAAGTTAAGGCATCAACATAAAACCACAAGAATCATGAATGATTAAGGAAATGTGACTCAACCAAAGGAAACTAATGAAACTTCAATTACAGACCTCAAAGAAATGGGGATGTATGAACTGCCTGACAAAGAATTCAGAATAATCCTCTTAAAGAAATTCAGTGAACTACAAGAAAATACAGATAAAAGACTAAATGAAATTAGGGGAACCAATGCATGAACAAAATGAGAAGTTCAACAAAGAAATAGAAACCATTTAAAAAAATAAGCAGAAATACTAAAGTTAAAGAATACTTTGAATGAACTAAAGAATTCAAAAGAAAGCTTCAGCAACAGACTTGATCAATCAGATGAATGAATCCATAAACTAGAAGACAAGTGATTTGAAATCTTCAAGTCAGAAGAGCAAAAAGAAAAAAAAAGAATGGAAAAAGGGTAGAGAAAGCCTACATGAATTATGGGATAGCATTAAAAAGAACAATATTCACATTATTGGAGTCCCAGAAGGAGAGAAAAAGGGAAAGAAGCAGAAAGCTTAATTAAGGACATGATTGTTTAGAACTTCCTAAATTTGGGGAGAGATCTGGATATCAAGTTCACAATGCTAATAGGTCACTCAAATATTTCAACCCCAAATTATCTTCTCTAAGACACATTATAATAAAACAGTCCAAAATCAAAGACAAAGAGATAATTTCAAAAGTAGCAAGAGAAAGAAATTTCTCACATATTTGGAAAACTCCATAAAGTTATCAGTGGATTTCTTAACAGAAACCTTGCAGGCCAGGAGAGAGTGGGATGACATATTCAAAGTGCTATAAGAATAAAACCGCCAACCAAGAATACTTTCCCTGATAAAGAGGTCTTTCAGGAATAAAAGAGAGATACAAACTTCTCCAAACAAGAAAAAGTTCATCACCACTACACCTGCCATACAAGAAATTCTGAAAGGAGTTCTTCAAACTGAAAGGACACTAATTAGTAACATGGACTAGATGAAAATGAAAAAAAAAAAAAAAATACAGGTCAAGCATATAGTCAAATTCAGAATACTCTAATATTGTAATATGGTGGTGTGTTTATAACTCAACTTTAGTATAAAGAATTAAAGGACAAAATTATTAAAAATAACTATACCTACAATAACTTGTTCATGAATACACAGTACAAAACAACGTAAATTATAACAACAAAATCATAAAATATAAGAGAGGTATAAAAGGGTAGGTGTTTGCATACAATAAAATTTAAATTGTTATCACCATAAAGTAGTGTTATATCTATAAGATATTTTATGTAAGCCTCATGGTAACCACAAAGCAAAAACCTATAGAAGATACATAAAAGATAAAGAGAAGGGAATCAAAGAAAACCACTCCAGAAAGTCACCAACTCACAAAGATAGCAAAAGAGGAATAAAGGTAGAGGGAAAATACATAACAGCCAGAAAACAATTAATAAGATGGCATTAGTAAGTCTTTATCAATAATTATTTTATACATTTATGGATACAATTTTCAAATCAAAAGGCACAGAGGAATTGAATGAATTTGAAAATAAGACAAAACTCTATACTGCCTATAAGACATTCACTTCAACTTTAAGGACACACAAATGCTAAAAGTTAAGAGATGAAAAAAGTTACTTCATGCAAATGGAAACCAAGAGATAAGAGGTAGCTATATAAGACCAAATAGACTTTAAGTCAAAAAGTGTAATAAGAGACAAAGATCACTCTACAATGATAAAAGGATCAAGTCTTCAAGAAGCTGTAACTATTGTAAGTAAATATGCACTCAGAATTGGAGCATCTAAATATATTAAGCAAATGCTACCAGATTTGAAAGGAGAAATGGAGAAATAGACACTAACACAATAATAGTAGATGACTTCAGTATTCCACTTTCAATAATGGATAGATCATCCAGACAGAAAACCAATAAGGAGATATTCGACTTGAAATATATCTTAGTCCAAATTGAAACAGTAGAAATATACAGACTATTCCACATAACAGTACCAAAATACACATACTTCTCAAGCACATTTTCCAGGTCAGATGATGTTAGGTCGTAAAACAAGCTTTAGCAAATGTAAGAAGATTGAATTCATATCAAGATCTTTTATGATCAAAATGTATGAAATCCATAACATAAGGAAACTGGAAAAATCACAAATATGTAGAAATTAATAATCACACACCTGAACAGCCAATGGGCTGTAAAAGAAAGCAAAAGGAAAAAAAATCAAAAAATGTCTTGAAGCAAGTTAAATGTAAGCACAACATATCAAAACTTATGGGATGCAGCAAAAATAGTTTTGAGAGAGAAGTTTATAGCAATAAATGCCTATATTAATAAAAACAGAAGACAGGGAGTGGCTAAGATGGTGGAGTAGGAAGACCCTGATCTTACCTCCTCCCATGGGCACGACAAAATTATAACTATTTACGGAACTACTATCAAGAAGAACAACCTGAAGACTAGCAGAAAAGATCTTCTACAACTAAAATTATAAAGTAGAAATCACAATGACATAGATAGGAGCATTGGCAATGTGTTAGTCAAGACCCACATTTCCAAGTAGGCAACACAGAAATGGAGGAGTAATCACAATTGCAGGGTTTCTACCCAAGGAACAAGGGGTCTGAGCCTCACATCAGGCTCCCCAGCCCAGGTATACTACACAAGGAAAGCGAGTCTTCAGAACTTTTGGCATTTAAGGCTAGCGGGCATGCTTTTGGGAGAACCAAAAGGCTGTGGAAACCAGAGACTCTTAAAAGGCACACACAAAATCTCACACACTCTGAAACCTAAGGCAGAAACAATAATTTGAAAGACACCTGATTCAGACTCACTTGCTGATCTTCGAGAGCTTCTGGAAGAGGCAGGAGGCAATTGGGGTACACCCTGAGGACACAGACGCTGGCAGCAGACATTTTGGGGTGCTGATTTTACCACAAGGGCACTGGGGCTGACAAGCACCATTCTGGAATCCTCCTTATAGCTTATTAGCGCCAGGACACAGCCCCTCAAACCAGCCAGTTAGCAAAAGTCCTAGGACACTTGAAGCCAAGCAGCTAGTGATGCAAAGACAAAAATTCACCAACAAGAAAGCTGGCATCAGCCATAGGCCCCAAACCTCCTGGCTCCACTGGGTAATGGACTCCCCAACAGTGGTCTTTTACTAGCCCAAGGAACCCCCAGCCAGTCATGCTGGGATGTGGCCCTGCCCACCTTGGGCCAGCACTAGGCCCAGGACCTGGCTGTACACATCAACATGTGGGCACCAGCCCCTTGTTCCCCTGGGCTCTGTCCTTGTCCACCAGAGGGTGTACATCAGTTCGGAAAGAGCTTGGACTTCTCAGTCAGCTGCCCTGTTACCTGGTCCCACCCATCAGTGGACTGACACCAGCTCTGGGATCCCTGAGCTGGCAGTGAGCCACACCAGAACCTGGCTCCACCCACCAGCACCAGGACCTGCCTGAGTCCCTGAACTTAGCTGCTATGTGACCTGGCCCCTCCCACCAGAGGCCAGCAGCCTCTGCACTTGGAAGAGCCTGGCAACAAACTGGACCAGGGGAAAGTATGCCTAATAGCATGCCCAGAGTATTTGGCCCCACCTCAACAGAACAACCCACTCAGCCCATATAGTGGGTATCCCTAGAGGACATAGCTCTGTTGAAAAAAAGGGAGTGTGTTGCTGGACTTCATAAGATGTCTCCTACATAATGCTACCTCTTTAAGATTGGGAAGTATAACCAACTTACATAATACATATAAATAAACACAGAGAATCAGGCAAAATAAAGAAACAGAGGAATGTTCTTGAAACAAAAAAAACAAGATAAAATTCCCCAAAAAGAACTAAGTGAAGAGATAAGCAATCTCCCTAATAAAGAATTCAAGGTAATGCTCCTAAAGATGTTTAAAGAACTCAGAAGAAGAATAGATGAACACAGAGAGAAGATTAACAAAAAGTTAGAAAATATAAAGAAGAACCAAAAAAATCTGGAGAATACAATAACTGAAATAAAAAATAGACTACAAGGAATCAACAGTAGGTTAGATGATTCAGAGAAATGGATTAGCGAACTATAAGACAGAGTAGTGGAAATCATATAAGCTGAATAGAAAAAAAAGAAGAAAAAAAAATTTAAATGAGGGCAGTTTAGGAGACATCTGAGACAACGTCAGGTGTATTAATACTTCCAGGCTAGAAGGGAATGGCACAATACATTTAAAGTGATGAAAGGAAAAAAAAAAAGAAAACATACAAGAATACACAGCAAGACTATCTTTCAAATTTGAACAAGAGGTCAAAAGTTTTACAGACAAGCAAAAGGTAAATGAGTTGAGCACCATGAAATCAGCTTTACAAAAAATGTTAAAGGGACTTCTTAAGTGGAAAAGAAATGCCACAAATAGAAATATGAAAATTATGAAAGAAAAATCCCAATGGTAAAGGCAAATATACAGCAAATGTACTACATAAAACACATAGACAGCTAATAAGAAGGATAAAAGGAAAAAAGCAATAAAATCTTCATCTAGAAAAAGATGTTAAGGGATACACACCAAAAAAGATGAAAAATATGTGTCAAAAGCAGTAAATTTGGGGGGAGAGAATAAAATTCAGGGCTGTTATAATGCATTTGAACTTAAGAGATCAGAGATAGATGATAGATAGATAGATAAATAGTTGATAAATAGATAGATAGATGATACATAGGGAACATTCCATCCAAAAGGAGCAAAATGCACATTTTTTTATATATATATAATAATGACCTCTGAGAATCCCTGTGAGGAGTTACATGATGACATAGTGCTTACTATGGTGTTCCTTCTCTCCTCCATCCCTCCCTTCTACTCTGTAAGATTCACTAATTGAAGTAAAATATAATAACATGCTTGCTTCTGATCATTGACTTATGCTTTCCATTTGATGATGGAGGCAAATTTTATTAGACTAGTGAAAGCAAAAATGTTCCTGCACATGTGGCATAAAGGAAGTGGTCTAATTTAACCACTTTAAGGAAAATCAGAGAGATTAATATACCAACAACAAGACTTCATAAGTATAAATACCAGATGAGTGCTGTCTATTGTTTTTTTTTTGTTTGTTTGTTTGTTTGTTTGTTTGTACTGCAGGTTTTTATCAGTCATCAATTTTATACACATCAGTGTATACATGTCAATCCCAATCGCCCAATTCAGCACACCACCATCCCCACCCCACCACGGTTTTCCCCCCTTGGTGTCCATACGTTTGTTCTCTACATCTGTGTCTCAACTTCTGCCCTGCAAACCGGTTCATCTGTACCATTTTTCTAGGTTCCACATACATGCGTTAATATACGATATTTGTTTTTCTCTTTCTGACTTACTTCACTCTGTATGACAGTCTCTAGATCCATCCACGTCTCAACAAATGACTCAATTTCATTCCTTTTTATGGTTGAGTAATATTCCATTGTATATATGTACCACATCTTCTTTATCCATTCGTCTATCGATGGGCATTTAGGTTGCTTCCATGACCTGGCTATTGTAAATAGTGCTGCAATGAACATTGGGGTGCATGTGTCTTTTTAAATTACGGTTTTCTCTGGGTATATGCCCAGTAGTGGGATTGCTGGGTCATATGGTAATTCTATTTTTAGTTTTTTTAAGGAACCTCCATACTGTTCTCCATAGTGGCTGTACCAATTTACATTCCCACCAACAGTACAAGAGGGTTCCCTTTTCTCCAAACCCTCTCTAGCATTTGTTGTTTGTAGATTTTCTGATGATGCCCATTCTAACTGGTGTGAGGTGATACCTCATTGTAGTTTACATTTGCATTTCTCTAATAATTAGTGATGTTGAGCATCTTTTCATGTGTTTCTTGGCCATTTGTACGTCTTCTTTGAAGAAATGTCTATTTAGGTCTTCTGCCCATTTTTGGATTGGGTTGTTTTTTTTCTTTAATATTGAGCTGAATGAGCTGTTTATATATTTTGGAGATTAATAGTTTGTCTGTTGCTTCATTTGCAAATATTTTCTCCCATTCTGAGGGTTGTCTTTTCGTCTTGTTTATGGTTTCCTTTGCTGTGCAAAAGCTTTTAAGTTTCATTAGGTCCCATTTGTTTATTTTTGTTTTTATTTCCATTACTCTAGGAGGTGGATCAAAAAAGATCTTGCTGTGATTTGTCAAAGAGTGTTCTTCCTATGTTTTCCTCTAAGAGTTTAACAGTGTCCGTTCTTACATTTAAGTCTCAAATCCATTTTGAGTTTATTTTTGTGTATGGTGTTAGGGAGTATTCTAATTTCATTCTTTTACATGTAGCTGTCCAGTTTTCCCAGCACCACTTATTGAAGAGACTGTCTTTTCTCCATTGTATATCTTTGCCTCCTTTGTCATAGATTAGTTGACCATAGGTGCGTGGGTTAATCTCTGGGCTTTCTATCTTGTTCCATTGATAGATGTTTCTGTTTTTGTGCCAGTACCATATTGTCTTGATTACTGTAGCTTTGTAGTATAGTCTGAAGTCAGGGAGTCTGATTCCTCCAGCTCCATTTTTTTCCCTCAAGACTGCTTTGCCTATTCGGGTTTTTTTTTTTTTTTTGTCTCCATACAAATTTTAAGATGATTTGTGCTAGTTCCGTAAAAAATGCCATTGGTAATTTGATAGGGATTGCATTGAATCTGCAGATTGCTTTGGGTAGTATAGTCATTTTCACAATATTGATTCTTCCAATCCAAGAACATGGTATATCTCTCCATCTATTTGTATTATCTTTAATTACTTTCATCAGTGTCTTATACTTTTCTGCATACAGGTCTTTTGTCTCCCTAGGTAGGTTTGTTCCTAGGTATTTTATTCTTTTTGTTGCAATGGTAAATGGGAGTGTTTCCATAATTTCTCTTTCAGATTTTTCATCATTAGTGTATAGGAATGCAAGAGATTTTTCTGCATTAATTTTGTATCCTGCAACTTTACCAAATTCATTGATTAGCTCTAGGAGTTTTCTGGTGGCATTTTTAGGATCCTCTATGTATAGTATCATGTCATCTGCAAACAGTGACATTTTTACTTCTTCTTTTCCAATTTGTATTCCTTTTATTTCTTTTTCTTTTCTGATTGCCATGGCTAGGATTTCCAGAACTATGTTGAATAATAGTGGTGAGAGTGGACATCCTTGTCTTGTTCCTGATCTTAGTGGAAATGCTTTCAGTTTTTCACCATTGAGAATGGTGTTTGCTGTGGGTTTGTCATATATGGCCTTTATTATGTTGAGGTAGGTTCCCTCTATGCCCACTTTCTGGAGAGTTTTTATCATAAATGGGTGTTGAATTTTGTGAAAAGCTTTTTCTGCATCTATTGAGATGATCATATGGTTTTTATTCTTCAATGCGTTAATATGGTGTATCACATTGATTGATTTGTGTATATTGAAGAATCCTTGCATCCCTGGGATAAATCCCACTTGATCGTGGTGTATGATCCTTTTAATGTGTTGTTGGATTCTGTTTGCTAGTATTTTGTTGAGGATTTTTGCATCTATATTCATCAGTGATATTGGTCTGTAATTTTCTTTTTTTGTAGTGTCTTTACCTGGTTTTGGTATCAGGGTGATGGTGGCCTCATAGAATGAGTTTGGGAGTGTTCCTTCCACTGCAATTTTTTGGAAGACTTTGAGAAGGATGGGTGTTAACTCTTCTCTAAATGTTTAATAGAATTCACCTGTGAAGCCATCTGGTCCTGGACTTTTGTTTGTTTGAAGATTTTTAATCACAGTTTCAATTTCATTACTTGTGATTGTTCTGTTCATATTTTCTGTTTCTCCCTGGTTCAGTCTTGGAAGGTTATACCTTTCTAAGAATTTGTCCATTGCTTCTAGGTTGTCCATTTTATTGACATAGAGTTGCTTGTAGTAGTCTCTTAGGATGCTTTGTGTTTCTGCTGTGTCTGTTGTAACTTCTCCTTTTTCATTTCTAATTTTATTGATTTGAGTTCTCTCCCTCTTTTTCTTGATGAGTCTGGCTAATGGCTTATCAATTTTGTTTATCTTCTCAAAGAACCAGCTTTTAGTTTTATTGATCTTTGCTATTGTTTTCTTTGCTTCTATTTCATTTATTTCTGCTCTGATATTTATGATTTCTTTCCTTCTGCTAACTTTGTGTTTTGTTTGTTCTTCTTTCTCTAGTTCCTTTAGGTGTAAGGTTAGATTGCTTACTTGAGATTTTTCTTGTTTCTTTAGGTAGGCTTGTATAGCTATAAACTTCCCTCTTAGAACTGCTTTTGCTGCATCCCATAGGTTTTGGATCGTCGTGTTTTCATTGTCATTTGTCTCTAGGTATTTTTTTTATTTTCTCTTTGATTTCTTCAGTGATCTCTTGGTTATTTAGTAACGTATGGTTTAGCCTCCATGTGTTTGTGTTTTTTTACATTTTTTTCCCTGTAATTCATTTCTAATCTCATAGCGGTGTGGTCATAAAAGATGTTTGATATGATTTCAATTTTCTTAAATTTACTGAGGCTTGATTTGTGACCCAAGATGTGATCTATCCTGGACAATGTTCCATGCGCACTTGAGAAGAAAGTGTAATCTGCTGTTTTTTGGATGGAATGTCCTATAAATATCAATTAAATCTATCTGGTCTATTGTGTCATTTAAAGCTTCTGTTTCCTTATTTATTTTTATTTTGGATGATCTGTCCATTGGTGTAAGTGAGGTGTTAAAGTCCCCCACTATTATTGTGTTACTGTCGATTTCCTCATTTATAGCTCTTAGCAGTTGCCTTATGCATTGAGGTGCTCCTATGTTGGGTGCATATATATTTATAATTGTTATATCTTCTTCTTGGATTGATCCCTTGATCATTATGTAGTGTCCTTCCTTGTCTCTTGTAACATTCTTTATTTTAAAGCCTATTTTATCTGATATGAGTATAGCTACTCCAGCTTTCTTTTGATTTCTATTTGCATGGAATATCGTTTTCCATCCCCTCACTTTCAGTCTGTATGTGTCCCGAGGTCTGAAGTGGGTCTCCTGTAGACAGCATATATACAGGTCTTGTTTTTGTATCCCTTCAGCCAGTCTATGTGTTTTGGTTGGAGCATTTAATTCATTTACATTTAAGGTATTTATAGATATGTATGTTCCTATTACCATTTTCTTAATTGATTTGGGTTTGTTATTTTATGTGTTTTCCTTCTCTTGTGTTTCCTGCCTAGAGAAGTTCCTTTAGCATTTGTTGTAAAGCTGGTTTGATGGTGCTTAATTCTCTTAAGTTTTGCTTGCCTGTAAAGGTTTTAATTTCTCCACTGAATCTGAATGAGATCCTTGCTGGGTAGAGTAATCTTGGTTTTAGGTTTTTCCCTTTCATCACTTTAAGTATGTCTTGCCCCTCCCCTCTGGCTTGCAGCATTTCTTCTGAAAGTTCAACTGTTAACTTAAGGAGATTCCCTTGTATGTTATTTTTGCTTTTCCCTTGCTGCTTTTAATATTTTTTCCTTGTATTTAATTTTTTATAGTTTGGTTAATATGTGTCTTGGCATGTTTCTACTTGGATTTATCCTCTGTGGGATTCTCTGCACTTACTGGACTTGATTGAATATTTCCTTTCCCATGTTAGGTAAGTTTTCAACTATAATCTCTTGCAGGATTTTATTAGACTCTTTCATTTCTTCTGGGACCCCTATAATTCGCATGTTGACCCGTTTAGTGCTGTCCCAGAGGTCTCTGAGACAGTCCTCAATTCTTTTCATTCTTTTTTCTTTAAACTGCTCTGCAGCAGTTATTTCCACTATTTTATCTTCCAAGTCACTTATCTGTTCTTGTACTTTAGTTATTCTGCTATTGATTCCTTCTAGGGAATTTTTAATTTCACTTTGTGTTGTTCATCACTGTTTTTTTGCTCTTTAGATTTTCTAGGTCCTTGTTAAACGTTTCTTGTATTTTCTCCATTCTATTTCCAGGATTTTGGATCATCTTTACTATCATTGCTCTTAATTGTTTTTCAGGTAGACTGCCTATTTCATCTTCATTTGTTTGGTCTGGTGAGTTTTTACCTTGCTCCTTCATCTGTTGCATATTTCTCTGTGTTCTCATTTTGTTTAACTTACTGTGTTTGGGGTCTCCTTTTTACAGGCTGCTAGTTCATAGTTCCCATTGTTTTTAGTGTCTGCCCCCAGTGGGTGAGGTTGGTTCAGTGTCTTTTTTAGGCTACCCTGTGGAGATACTGGTCCCTGTGTTCTTGTGTGTATGGCTGGATCTTGTCCTTGTCCTTCTGGTGGTCAGGCCCACGTCCAGTGGTGTGTTTTGGTGTGTCTGTGAACTTAGTATGATTTTAGGCCACCTCTCTTCTAATGGATGGGGCTGTGTTCCTGTCTTGCTAGTTGTTTGGCATGGGGCATCCAGCACTGGATTTTGCTGGCCATTGTGTAGGCCTAGGTGTTAGTGTTAAGAAGGAGATCTCTTGTAGAGTTCTCACTGTTTGGTTTTACTTAGGGTCAGGAGGTCTCCAGTGGTCCAATATCCTGGACTTGGCTCTCCCACCTCAGAGACTCAGATCTGATATCCAGCTGGAACACCAAGACACTGTCAACCACATGGCTTGGAAGAAATGAAAGAAAAATCATGAACAGTTATAACCCTAAACCAAATGGTAAAAGCAAAACTAAACAGACAATATCACAGAAAGAAACATATACACACACACACTTAAAAAAAAGGAAACAAACAACAACAACAACAAAATAACGAACAGTGAGAACCATAGGATAAATTGTGAAAGCAAACCTAAACAGACAAAATCACACAAAAAAACATATACATACACACTCACAAAAAGAGAATAAAGGGGAAAAATATAAAATATATAAAAAAATAATAAAATACAAAATAAAAAAAAGAAGATGGCAACGAAGCCAATAAACAAATCTACCAATGATAACATGCACTGAAAACCAAACTAAGATTAACATAAAAACCAGAAACAAATCAGAAGCAGAAAGCAAACCCCAAGTCTACAGTTGCTCCCCAAAATCCACCACCTCAGTTTTGGGAACATTCATTGTCTATTCAGGTATTCCACAGATGCAGGTTTCTTCAAATTGATTGTGGAGATTTAATCTGCTGCTCCTGAGGCTGAACAGAGAAATTTCCCTTTCTCTTCTTTGTTTGCACAGCTCCTGGTGTTCAGCTTTGGTTTTGGCCCTGCCTATGCATTTTGGCTGCCCTCAGGCTTCTGTTCCCCACCCAGACAGGAGGGAGTTAAAGCAACGGTTGATTAGGGCTCTCTTGCTCACTCAGTTTGGGGAGAGGGAGGGGTATGGTAGTCATAATTGGAATGCAGGTCGAGCCTGTGGCAGTAGAGGCCAGCATAACATTGCAACAGCCTGAGGCATGCCGTATGTTCTCCCAGGAAAATTGTCCCTGCATCTCAGGACCCTGGCAGTGGCATGCTGCACAGGCTCCCAGGAGGGGAGGTGTGGATAGTGATCTGTGCTTGCACCCAGGATTATTGGTGGCAGCAGAAGCAGCCTTAGCATTTCATGCCCATCTCTGGGGTCCAAGCTGTTAGCCGTGGCTTGTGCCCATCTCTAGAACTTGCTTATGCAGTGCTCTGCCTTCTGTGGGCACACAGAACAGGAATCCCCTCTCCTCACACACCCAGAGACAATGGTCTTTTGCTTCTCTGGCAGGTCCAGACATTATCCTTGACTCCCTCCCAGCTAGCTGTGGTGCACTAACCCCCTTTAGGCTGCCTTCACGCAGCCAACCCCAGTCTTCTTCCTGGGGTCTGACTTCCAATGCCAAAGCCTCAGCTCCCAGCCCCCACCTGCCCAAGTGGGTGAGCAGACAAGCATCTCAGGTTGGTGAGTGCTGGTCATCACCAATCCTCTGTGCAGGAATATCTCTGCTTTTCCCTCTGCACCCTTGTTGCTGCACTCTCCTCTGTGGCTATGAACCCTCCCCCCACCCACCCCCCCATCCCTGCCAGTGAAGGGGCTCCCTAGTGTGTGGATACTTTTCCTCCTTCACAGCTCCCTCCAGAAGTGTGGTTCCCATCCCTATTCTTTTGTCTTTGTTTTTTTTTTTTCTTTTTTCTTTTGCCCTACCCAGGTATGTGGGGATTTTCTTTCCTTTTGGGAAGTCTAAGGTCTTCTTCCAGCGTTCAGTAAATGTTCTATAGGAATTGCTCCACATGTAGATGTATTTCTGATGTATTTGTGGGGAGGAAGGTGATCTCCATGTCTTACTCCTCCACCAACTTGAAGGTCTCCTGTATGCTCTCACTTTAATGTGGAATCTAAAAAAGCTTATCTTATAGAAATATAACGTTCCTACATTCAGATGAATAAGTTCTGGTGTTCAAACATATGTCATTGTGACTACAATTAATTAAGAGTACTATATTATATACTTGAAAATGTTAAGAGAGTAGACCTTAAAAGTATTGCTACCAAAAAAAGGTAATTATGTGAAGGGATGGAGAAATTAACTAACTCTATTGTGGTTTCACAATCTATAGGTGTATCATATCATCACTTTTTACTCCTTATACTTACATATGTTTTATGTCAATAATATCTCAATGAAATTGAGGAAAAGATGTAGCCTATATAAATATTGAAAGTTCAGAGAGATATAAAAATAAAATAATAATTATAGGTAATATTTTTATATTGTTTACCTGGTGTCAGATAGTGTTCTAAGTGTTTTCCACAAATTAGATCATTTAATCTTCAATCATCCTTACTATTATTTTCCCATTTTACAGGTAAGGAAACAAGCTCAGGGAAGTGAAGTCACCTGCTCACAGTCATATAGCTAGAAAATGGTGAAGTTGGAATTTGAACCCAGCAGTCTAGCTCTATAGTCTGGCTCTTAATCATAAAACAAATCACAAATGCAGGGACCACATAAGTGTGCTTTCTGGTTTCAGACTGCCTGGGTTTCAGTTCAAGCTCTGACATTTGCCAGTTGTGTGAAATCAGTCAAATTACCTAAGTTCTCTGTGCCTTGGTTTCCTCATGTGTGAAATAGAGATAATAATAGCACATGCTTCAAAGGGCTGTTGAAAACCATCAATGGGATAAAGCATATATGTATGCCAAGGCTGCCTCTGACACACAATATGCTCAATAAATGTTACCTACCTGAGCATATAGAGAAAGAGGAGCAAAGAACAGAACTTTGTGGGACTTCTATATTTGGGAATGGCACAAGCCAATAAAGAAGGATGGTCAGAGATTTGGAATATGGTGGACTAGAAGGATATGAGCTCACTCCCTTCTTATAAGAACATCAAAAATCACAACTAACTGCTGAACAACCATTGGCAAAAAACGCTGGAACCTGCCAGAAAAGATTCCCTACAACAACAGAAAAAGAAGAAGCCACAGTTAGATGGTAGGAGGGGTGCAATCACAATAAAATCAAATCATACCTGCCAGCTGGGCGACCCACAAACTGTAAAACAATTATACCACAGAGGTTATACCACAGGAGTGAAAGCTGTGAGCCACATGTCAGGTTTGCCAGCCTGGGGGTCCAGCAAGGGGAAGAGGAGTCTCCAGGGAATCTGCTTTGAAGGCCAGAGGGGTTTGATCACAGGACTTCCAGGGAACTGACTGACAGAAACAGAAACTTCACTCCTGGAGGGCACACACAAAGTCTCATGTGCACCAGGATCCAGGGGAAAAAACAGCGTCCCCATAAGTGACTGGGCCAGACTTATCTGCTAGTATTGGAGGGTCTCCTGCAGAAGCAAGAACTACAATCCAGCAGCCTGTGGAATAGAAACTGCAATCACAGATAGTTCGACAAAATGAGGTGGCAGAAGAATATTTCCCAGATGAAGGAACAAGATGAAACCCCAGAAGAACAACTAAATGGAGATAGGCAACTTTCCAAAAAATGAATTCAGAATATTGGTAGTGAAGATGATCCAAGACCTTGAAAAAAGAATGGAGGCAAGGATCAAGAAGATACAAGAAATATTTAAGAAAGACCTAGAAGAACTAAAGAACAAATAAACAGAGATGAACAATACAATAACTAAAATGAAAAATATACTAGAAGGAATCAATAGCAGAATAAGTGAGATAGAAGAATGGATAAGTAACCTGGAAGACAGAATGGTGAGAATCATTGCCATGAAAAAGATACAGACAAAAGAATGAAAAGAAATGAAAACATTCTAAGAGAACTCTGGGACAACATTAAACGCACCACCATTCACATTAGAGGGGTCCCAGAAGGAAAAGAGAGAGAGAAAAGACCTGAGAAAATATTTGAGAAGATAATAGCTGAATACTTCCTTAAAATGGGAAAGGAAACAGTGACCCAAGTCCAGGAAGCACCCAGGAAGGATAAAACTAAGGAGGAACATGCCGAGACACATAGTAATCAAATTGAAGAAAACTAAAGTCAAAAAATATTAAAAGCAACAAGAGAAAAATGACAGTTAATATACAAAGGAACTCCCATAAGGTTATCAGCTGATTTCTCAGTAGAAACTGTAGGCCAGAAGGGAGCAGCATGATATATTTAAAGTGATGAAAGGGAAGAAGCTACAACAAAGAATACTCTACCCAGTAAGGCTGTCATTCAGATTTGATGGAGAAATCAAAAGCTTTACAGAGAAGGAAAAGCTAAGAGAATTCAGCACCACCAGACCTGCTTTGCAACATATGCTAAAAGAACTACTCTAAGCTGAAAAGAAAAGACCACAACTAGAAACAAGAAAATTAGGAATGGAAAAGCTCACCAATAAAGGCAAACATACAGTAAAGGTAGAAAATCATCCACACACAAATATAATATCAAAAAGAGCAATTCTGAGGAGACCACAAATACAGGATATTGGAAATGCATTTGAAATTAAAAGGCCAGCAACTTAAAAAAAATCATTGTTATATATAGACTGCTATATCAAAACCTCCTGGTAACTGCAAACTGAACATCGATAGTAAATACAAACACACAAAAGTAAAAGGAATCCAAAGAAAACACTAAAGTTAGTCATCAAATCACAAGAGAAGAGAACAAAAGAGGAAGAGAAGAAAAAAGACCTGCAAAAACAAATCCAAAACAAGTAACAAAATGGCAATAAGAAAATACATATCAATAATTACCTTAAACGAAAACAGATTAAATGCTCTAACCAAAAGCCATAAACTGGCTGAAGGGATACAAAAACAAGACCCATATATATGCTGTCTACAAGAGACCCAATTCAGATCTAGGGACATATTCAGACTGAAAGAGAGGCGATGGAAAACGGTATTCCATGCAAATGGAAAGCAAAAGAAAGCTGGAGTAGCAATACTCATATCAGAGGAAATAGACTTTAAAATAAAGAAAAGTTACAAGAGACAAAGAAGGACTCTACATAATGATTAAGGGATCAATCCAAGAAGAAGATATAACAATTGTAAATATATATGCACTCAACATACGAGCACCTCAATATATAAGGAAAATACTAACAGCTATAAAGGGAGAAGTTGACAGTAACACAATAATAGTGGGGGATTTTAACCCCCATTGTCATCAATGGAAAGATCATCCAGACAGAAAATCAATAAGGAAACACAGGCTTTAAATGACACATTAGACCAGATGACTTAATTGATATTTATAGAGCATTCCATCCCAAAGCAGCAGAATACACATTCTTCTCATGTGCACGTGGAATGTTCTCCAGGATTGACCACATGTTGGGCCACAAAGTGAGCCTCAGTAAATTTAAGAAAATTGAAACCATATCAAGCATCTTTTTCAACCACAGTGCTATGAGATTAGAAATAAACTACAAGAAAAATAAAACTGTAAAAAACACAAACACATGGAGGCTAAACAATATGCTACTAAACAACTAATGGATCACTGAATAAATCAAAGAGGAAATCATAAAATACCTAGAGACAAATGAAAACTAAAACAAAACTATTCAAAACCTATGGGATGCAGCAAAACAGTTCTAAGAGGGAAGTTTATAGCAATACAATCTTACATCAGGAAACAAGAAAAAATCTCAAATAAACAACTTAACCTTACACCTAATGCAACTAGAGAAAAAACACCAAAAAACCCTAAAGTTAGTAGAAGCAAAGAAATCATAAGAACAGAGAAGAAATAAATGAAATAAAGATGAAGAAAGCAATAGCAAAGATCAATGAAACTGAGGGAGGAGTCAAGATGGAGGAATAGGGGCTTCCCTGGTGGCACAGTGGTTGAGAGCCTGCCTGCCAGTGCAGGGGACACGGGTTCGAGCCCTGGTTTGGGAGGATCCCACATGCTGCTGAGCGACTGGGCCCGTGAGCCGCAATTACTGAGCCTGCACGTCTGGAGCCTGTGCTCCGCAATGAGAGGCCGCGATAAGGAGAGGCCCACACGCTGCGATGAGGAGTGGCCCCCGCTTGCCACAACTAGAGAAAGCCCTCACACAGAAACGAAGACCCAACACAGCCATAAATAAATAAATAAATAAACACAAAGTTTAAAAAAAAAAAGATGGAGGAACAGGAGGACACAGAATTCGTCACTCCTCATAAGTACATCAAGAATATATCTGCAAATGGGGCAATTCTGGGGACTTCCCTGGTGGTCCAATGGGTAAGACTCCACACTCCCAATGCAGGGGGCTGAGGTTAGATCCCTGGTCAGTTGACTAGATCCCACATGCCATGACTAAACATCCCACATGCAGCAAGAAATATCCCGCATGAAGCATCGAAGATCCTGCATGCCACAACTAAACAAATGGGGCCTAATTAAACTTAAAAGCTTTTGCACAGCAAACGAAACCGTAAACAAGACGAAAAGGCAACCCTCAGAATGGGAGAAAATATTTGCAAATGAAGCAACTGACAAAGGAATAATCTCCAAAATTTACAAGCAGCTCATGCAGCTCAAATTCAAAAAAACAAACAACCCAATCCAAAAATGGGCAGAAGACCTAAAAAGACATTTCTCCAAAGAAGATATACAGATTGCCAACAGACACATGAAAGAATGCTCAACATCATTAATCATTAGAGAAATGCAAATCAAAACTACAATGTGATATCATATCACACCTGTCAGAATGGTCATCATCAAAAAATCAACAAACAATAAATGCTGGAGAGGGTGTGGAGAAAAGGGAACCCTCATATGCTGTTGGTGGGAATGTAAATTGATACAGCCACTATGGAGAACAGTATGGACGTTCCTTAAAAAACTAAAAATAGAACTACCATACGACCCAGCAATCCCACTACTTGGCATATACCCTGAGAAAACCATAATTCAAAAAGAGTCATGTACCACAATGTTCACTGTAGCTCTATTTACAATAGCCAGGACATGGAAGCGACCTAAGTGTCCATCAACAGATGAATGGATAAAGAAGATGTGGCACATATATACAATGGAATATTACTCAGCCATAAAAAGAAACGAAATTGAGATATTTGTAGTGAGGTGGATGGACCTAGAGTCTGTCATACAGAGTGAAGTAAGTCAGAAAGAGAAAAACAAATACCGTATGCTAACACACATATATGGAATCTAAAAAAAAAATGGTCATGAAAAACCTAGGGGCAAGATAGGAATAAAGACGCAGATCTACTAGAGAATGGACTTGAGGGCACGGGGAGGGGGAAGGGTAAGCTGGGACAAAGTGAGAGAGTGGTAGTGTATATATGGACATATATACACTACCAAATGTAAAATAGATAGCTAGTGGGAAGCAGTCGCATAGCACAGGGAGATCAGCTCAGTGCCTTGTGACCAGCTAGAAGGGTGGGATTGGGAGGGTGGGAGGGAGGGAGATGCAAGAGGGAAGAGATATGGGGTTATATGTGTATGTATAACTGATTCACGTTGTTATAAAGCAGAAACTAACACACCATTGTAAAGCAATTATCCTCCAATAAAAATGTTAAAAAGAAAAGACAACCCTCAGAATGGGAGGAAATGTTTGCAAATGAAGCAACTGACAAAGGATTAATGTCCAAAATATACAAACAGCATTTGCAGCTCAATATCAAAAATAACAAACAACCCATTCAAAAAATGGGCAGAAGACCTAAATAGACATTTCTCCAAAGAAGACATAGTGATGGCCAACAGACACATGAAAAGATGCTCAACATCACTAATTATCAGAGAAGTTCAAATCAAAACTACAATGAAGTATCACCTTACACCAGTCAGAATGGCCATCATCAAAAAATCTACAAACAGTAAATGCTGGAGAGGGTGTGGAGCCAAGGGAATCCTCCTACATTGTTGGTGAGAATGTAAATTGATACAGCTCGTATGGAGAACAATATGGAGATTCCTTAGAAAAGTAAAAATAGAACTATCATAGGACCCAGAAATCTCATTATTGGGCATATACCCAGAGAAACCATGATTCAAAAAGTCACATGGACCCCATTGTTCATTGCAGCACTATTTACAATAGCCAGGACATGGAAGCAAACTAAATGTCCATCAACAGAGGAATGGATAAAGCATGTGTGGTACATGTATACAATGGAATGTTACTCAGCCATAAAAATAATGAAACTGTGTCATTTGTAGAGATGTGGATGGAGTTAGAGTCTGTCATACAGAGTTAAGTCAGAAAGAGAAAAAGAAATATCACATATTAAAGCATATATGTGGAATCTAGAAATATAGTGTAGATGATCTTATTTGCAAAGCAGAAGTAGAGACACAGAGGTAGAGAACAAATGTATGGATACTAAGTGGGAAGGGGGGGTGGGAGGAATTGGGATATTGGGATTGACATATATACACTATTGATACTATATATAACATAGATAACTAATGTGAACCTACTGTATAGGTCAGGGAACTCTACTCGATGCTCTGTGGTGACCCAAATGGGAAGGAAATGCAAAAATGAGGCAATATATGTATACGTATAGCCGATTCACTTTACTGTACAGTAGAAACTAGCACAACATTTTAAAGCGACTATACTCCAATAAAAAGTTATTTAAAAAAACTATTTGATTTATGACCAGTTGAAAGCATTTGATGTTTGGGCGTGGAGATAGGAGAGATAGAGGAACAGGGATAAACTGGGAACAGAGCTATTGTTTATTAAACTTTAACTAAATGCCAGGCATTCTATGTACATTGCTTAATTCTCAGACCCCTAAAATTAGTTGCTGTTATCGCAAATTAGAAAACTGAGGCTCAAATATGGGAAGGATTTTATCCCAAGTCAAACAGCTGGTAAATTAAAGAGCAATTTGAATTCATGCCTGTTTGATTCCAAAACCTCTGCTCTTTGCTCTAACCTATGCTGTCTCTAGCTACCTTACATAGATGTCATTAATCAATTTGGCCTTTAGTGTGACAAAAAGTATTGGAGATAACCAACGCCAAAAGCAGGTCCTACTCTTCATCCTAATGGAGAAGAGAGAAATAAATAACTAAAGCAAAAATGACTGAACAGAAAGATTAAAGGAAATAGTCATTGAAGAGTGTTCATATATCTACTAGATACCAATTTTTTAACCTCATAATGTCAATCAAGCAGACACTTAGCAGATGATCATTATATACAGGAGCCACGCTTGGCATGGCAGAGAAAAAAGGAAAAGCAAGATAGTTCCTGTCCTTGTGAATCTACAGTCTAGTGTAAGTAGGAAGCAGGGGAGAGGGGAGAGGATTAGGAAAACTAGGTAAGAGCTGTATTACTATGGTCTATAAGGTAGAATATAACCCCAAACAGCCTGAGTATTCCATCACATGAAGAGTACTCTTTCCTTTTTGCTTAAAGGACAACTTTCCAGACATAGAAATGAGGTTTTGTTCAAGTGAAGAGTATTCAAGTGCATGATGCCTGTAGCCCTTTGCACAGGTGTTGCCTTGCAAAGCCCTTGGATTGAATTCTTACCTTTCTAAAAATAAATGCTAATTATTATTATAAAATAATTCATGGTTGTTGTAAAAAAACAATGTTGAAATATGGAAAATAAGAAGAAAATATTACCTTCCACTATTTCTCTGTGGCATGTATACACATACACACACATACCAGTACACATGTAGTGCATATAGTGATCAGTGTATATATATATATATATATATATATATATATATATATATATATATGATCATATTAGATCCATTCTTCCAAAATCAGCTTAAAATAAAACTTAGCATACTTAACTTCTAAGAGCAAGTCTCGAGACAACTTTCTTCCTAAAAGTAAAAGAAACCGTGTTGTATATAAATTTTTTTAAAAAATCAATGAAACTAAAAGATGGTTCTTTGAAAAGATAAACCAAATTGAAAACCTTTAGCCAGTCTCATCAAGAAAAACAGGGAGAGGACTCAATAAAATTAGAAATGAAAAAGGAGAAGTTACAACTGACACCACAGAAATACAAAAGATCATAAGAGACTACTACAAGCAATAGTATGCCAATACATTGGACAACCTGGAAGAAATGGACACATTCTTAGAAAGGTACAGTCTCCCAAGACTGAACCAGGAAGAAATAGAAAACACGAACTGACCAATCACAGGTATTGACATTGAACTGATTTTAAAATTCCCAACAAACAAAAGCCCAGGTCCAGATGGCTTCACAGGCGAATTATTTCAAATACTTAGAGAAGAGTTAACTACTGTCCTTCTGAATCTGTTCCAAAAAATCACAGAGGAAGGAAAACTCCCAAATGCATTCTATGAGTCCACCATCACCCTGATAGCAAAACTAGACAAAGATACTACAAAAAAAAAAAGAAAATTGCAAGCCAATATCCCTGATGAACATCGATGCAGAAATCCTCCACAAAATACTAGCAATCCGAATCCAACAATACATTAAAAGGATCATACACCATTATCAAGTGGGTTTTATCCCAAGGATGCAAGGATTTTTCAATATCTGCAAATCAATCAGTGTGATACACCACATCAACAAATTGAAGAATAAGTGCCATATTATCATCTCAATAGATGCAGGAAAAGCTTTTGACAAAATTCAACCCTCATTTATGATAAAAACTCTCCAGAAAGAGGGCATAGAGGGAACATACCTCAATTTAATAAAGGCCATATATGACAAACACACAGCTAACATCTTACTCAATGGTGAAAAGCTAAAAGAACTTCCTGTAAGATCAGGAGCAAGACAAGGATGCCCAGTCTCACCACTATTATTCAACATAGTTTTGGAAGTCCTAGCCATGGCAATCAGAGAAGAAAAAGAAATAAATGGAATTCGAATTGGAAAAGAAGTAAAACTGTCACTGTTTGCAGATGACATGATACTATACATAAAAAATCCTAAAGACACTACCAGAAAACTACTAGAACTCATCAATGAATTTCATAAAGTTGAAGGATACAAAATTAATGCACAGAAATCTGTTGCATTTCTATACACTAACAATGAAAGATCAGAAAGAGAAATTAAAGAAACAATCCCATTTACCACTGCATCAAAATAAATAATAAGTAAAATACTTAGGAACAAACCTACCTAAGGAGACAAAAGACCTCTACTCTAAAAACTGTAAGACACTGATGAAAGAAATCAAAGACAACACAAACAGATGGATGGGAAGAATTAATATTGTCAAAATTACTATACTACCCAAAGGAATCTACAGATTCAATGCAATCTCTATCAAACTACTAATGGCATTTTTCACAGAACTAGACAAAAATATCTTAAAATTTGTATGGAGACACAAAATACCCCGAATAACCAAAGTGATCTTGAGGAAGAAAAATGGAGCTGGAGGAATCAGGCTGCCTGACTTCAGACCATACTACAAAGTTACAGTCATCAAAACAGTATGATGCTGGCACAAAAACAGAAATACAGATCAATGGAACAGGATAGAAAGCCCAGAAATAAACCCACGTACCTATGGTCAATTAATCTATGACAAAGGAGGCAAGACTATACAATGGAGGAAAGACAGTCTCTTCAATAAGTGATGTTGGGGAAACTGATCAGTTACATTTAAAAAAAATAAAACTAAAACACTCTTTAACACCATACACAAAAATAAACTCAAAATAGATTAAAAACCTAAATGTAAGACCACACACTATAAAACTCTTAGAGGAAAACATAGGCCAGAACACACTCTGCCATAAATCGAAGCAATATCTTTTTTGATTCATCTCCCAGAGTAATAGAAATAAAAACAAACAAAAAAAAAGGACCTAATTAAACTCAAAAGCTTTAGCACAGCAAAGGAAAACATAAACAAAACGAAAAGACAACCAACAGAAGAGGAGAAATTATTTGCAAATGATGCGACCAACAAGGGATTAGTCCCAAAATTTTACAAACAGCTCATGCGGCTAAATATCATAAAAACAAACAACCCAATCAAAAAATGGGCAGAAGACCAAATAGACATTTTTCCAAAGAAGACATACAAATGGCAAAGAGGCACATGAGAAGATGTTCAACATCACTAGTTATTAGAGGAATGTGAATCAAAAGTACAATGAGATATCACCTCACACCAGTCAGAGTGGCCATCATCAAAAAATTTACAAACAATAAATGCTGGAGAGGGTGTGGAGAAAAGGGAATCCTCCTACACTATTGGTGGGAATGTAAATTGGTGCAGCCACTGTGGATAACAGAATGGAGGTTCCCTAACAAACTAAAAATGGAGCTACCATATGATCCTACAATACCACTCCTGGGCATATATCCAGAGAAAAACATGTTCCCAAAGGAAACATGCACCCCAATGTTCATTGCAGCACTATTTACCATAGCCAAGACATGGAAGCAACCTAAATGTCTATCAACACAGGGATGGATAAAGAAGATGTGGTACATATATACAATGGATTATTACTCAGCCATTAAAAAGAATGAAATAATGTCATTTGTGGCAACATGCATGGACCTAGAGACTGTCATACTGAGTGAAGTAAGTCAGACAGAGAAATACAAATATTGTATGACATCACTTATATGTGGAATCTAAAATAAATGATACAAATGAACCTATTTACAAAACAGAAACAGACTCACAGACTTAGAGAATGAACTTATGGTTACCAGTGGGGAAGGATGGGGGGAGGGATAGTTAGGGAGTTTAGTACTGACACGTACACACTGCTACATTTAAAATGGAAAACCAACAAGGACCTACGGAATAGCCCAGGGAACTCTTCTCAGTATTATGTGACAACCTAAATGGGAAAAGAATTTGAAAAGGAATGGTTACATGTATATGTATAGCCAAATCACTTTGCTGTACACCTGAAACTAGCACAACATTGTTAATCAACTATACTCCAATATAAAATAAAAAATCTTTAAAAAATAAAATCCGTTTTCCAAGAAAAAAAAAAAAGGAAGGTGATACTATCACAAAAGGAAATAGAAAATTCTAAATAAGCAGAACCATGACAGCCAACAGAAGCATTTGATAATGTAGTGTAGTAGTTCAGACCACAACCCCAGGGTATGTCTACCTGGGTTAAGTTCCAGATCTGCTATTTTCATTGGTTACATGACATTGACCAGGTAACAATCCTAAATATGCCTCAGTGCCTTTATACATAAAGAGAGGACACAAATAGTATCTACCTTAAAGGCTACTGTGAATATTAAATGCATTAATGCATGCAGAGCACTTATAACAATGTTCGGCACACAAGAAGCTCCTGAAGAATGTTGGCTTGTATTATTTCCAGAATGAGGGGAAGATTTCCCTAAAGAAGTCTGGTCATGCTTGTGAAATGAAGAAGCAGACTGAACTAAGAGAAACTTACCTTTTAAGTGTGTATCTCTTCAAATCTATCCTCTATTCTTCATCCCCACTTCCTGGGACCTCATTTGAGTCTTTATTATTTCTCACCTGGTCTTACTGTATATGGATTGGGACAAGCAGAGCATGGGTTGAGCTATAGGAAGTAATCTTGTTTGCCTGGAGCACCAGACTAATGACGAGTCAGGCTGGATAAGGGTCTTGATTGCCTGGTGGAAGAGTTCAGACTTAATCACGTAGGCAATAAAAAGTCCTGGAAGATTTTGGAACAAATAATAGTATTGCAGAATTGTATTTTAAGGAAAATTCTCTTAATGGGAGAAAGACTAGGTATGGGAAACTAGTTAAAAGGCTTCCACATAATCCAGGTAGAGATGGTTAGTGCCTGACAAGGTACTGAAGAAGGAAGAACAGGATGAAAGAGATATTGCGGAGGCTGATGATATTTTGCAAATTAATTTATTCATTCAGTGTTCATTGAACACCTACTATATGCCTGGCATGATGACAGGTATTGGGGACACAGCAACATATAATCATTCATTTGTTCAACAAGTATTTATTGAACAATTACAAAGTGTCTCGCATTGTTCTGGGAGCTGGAGATACAGCAGTGGTTCCTGTCTTCAAGGAGCTCACAGCCTAGACTGGGGGAAAGATAACTAAACAGATAATTATGGTTCTTTTTGACAATGTTGGGATGAAGATTAAATCAGCATCTAACCCATTTTGTTTTGGCAATAGGAGCCATGTCACCTAAACTGTGGTGTTTGTGAGTAAAACAGCAAAGGTGGAGGTCAGAGAGGGAAGAAGAGACCAGACTGTGAAGGTCTTTAATGTCACAATATGGGATTTGAGCTTTCTCGTGGGCAAAAGGGAAGGATTAGGGGATTTAAACAAGGGTGTGCAATCCTACTTTAGAGATGTTGCTCTGGGAATTAAGGTAGGGGTGGCCTAGTTTGGAAGTGTAAAGAAAAGAGAAGACTCTTAGAATCCTAGCAGGTCACAAAAGGCTCATAAAGTTCCTCCAATATTAATCAACCCTTTCAGTTTTATGGACTGAGACCCTAGAGAGGTCAAGTGAACTGATCACACAGCTAATAAAGTGACAAAGTTTAAATCTGAAGGTCTGCCCTGATTCTCAGTCTAGTGCTCTGATTACTACTCCCTGGTTTTGAACTTAAGTATGATCAGCAAAAAACGACTACAGGGGGCTTCCCTGGTGGCGCGGTGGTTGAGAGTCTGCCTGCTAATGCAGGGGACACGGGTTCGAGCCCTGGTCTGGGAAGATCCCACATGCCACGGAGCAGCTGGGCCCGTGAGCCACAATTGCTGAGCCTGCGCATCTGGAGCCTGTGCCCCGCAACGGGAGGGGCCGCGATGGAGAAAGGCCCGCGCACCGCGATGAAGAGCGGTCCCCGCACCGCGATGAAGGGTGGCCCCCGCTTGCCGCAACTGGAGAAAGCCCTCGCACGAACCGAAGACCCAATACAGACAAAAATAAATTAATTAATTAATTAAAAAGAAAATCCTTAAAAAAAAAAAAAAAGGCAAAAGCAGCTTTAAAAAAAAAAAAAAAAAAAAAAAAAAAAAAAAAAACGACTACAGGGATGGGCATAGCAAGTGTGAAGAGCAAGAAAATGAAAGATCAGAAGAGGAGGTGTTAAGCTGGGTTCTTGGGGGGATGGCTTTGTTTTTTCCACATTTGTAACTACAGAGTTTTGCAAACTTTACTACTAAAAACAGACAAACAAAAGAACATCCCTTGGTCAGAAGGCCAAGAATGGTTAGTGGTAAGAGGGTTTGAGGGAGTGCGTGCTGAGGAAGCTTATTCTGTCTGAGAAGAAAACATGTGGCCCAATCCCTAAAGAACAGGTCAGAAAGTTGAGGTTTCTGCCTATTTGGCTAACCACAGCCTCCACCTCGAAAGATGTACTCCAGCGCCCTCTGCTGAATCCTAAAAGCTGGTCTCCCTAGCTCTTGCTGACGCAGACAGTAGGAGAAGCCAAAATGGCGGCGACGCCCCCACGCGCCATACTGTGGAGGATGACGGGAAGGACTCGGCAGCAATGACTGGAGGATGGACCCCGGGCGCTGGCCGCTGAGTTTGGGGTTTTGGTCCCCCGAGCTGTGACAGCACCTTCTTGTGAAAGCGCTTTGGAAAATTTAAAGAGGTCTCTAAGCTACAGGTATGGCGATGTTGTTGTCATTACAGCAGACAGTCCAGTAGGTAGCGGTAGAGTGTAGCATGAGAGCCTCAGCTGATCCCTATTTGTTTCTAGAACTGGGCTGTTATGACAAGATTTGAGGCTAAATTAGAGTTTAAGATTGGTGGAATTTAGACTTTAAAGGAAGGAGTTTTAATCTGAGATACCTATATGAGCCACATGGCAGGGATTTATGGCAGTGGTAAAGATCAGTTAGTGAGCTCCTTGAAATAGTATGTAAAAACATATATGTGTGAATTTCTGTGTATTTCAGGGGAGAGAGGGTCCAAAGCTTTCATCAGATTTTTCCAAAAGAGTTGGTGATCCTTCCTTTAAAAGATTAGGTTCCCCTAGGGGCAGGACAGGAATAAAGACGCAGACGTAGAGAATGGACTTGAGGAAATGGGCATGGGGAGGGGGAAGGCTAAGCTGGGACGAAGTGAGAGAGTGGCATGGACATATATACACTACCAAATGTAAAATAGATAGCTAGTGGGAAGCAGCCACGTAGCACAGGGAGATCAGCTCAGTGCTTTGTGACCACCTAGAGGGGTGGGATAGGGAGGGTGGGAGGGAGGGAGATGCAAGAGGGAAGAGATATGGGGATATATGTATATGTATAGCTGATTCACTTTGTCATAAAGCAGAAACTAACACACCATTGTAAAGCAATTATACTCCAATAAAGCTGTTAAAAAAAAAAAAAACTGGCAGGTAGCATGTGCCATTTTTGCCCTTCTCACTGTTTGTAATATGAATGTAACAACTGGAGTTCCAGTAGCCATCTTGTGACCTTAAGTAAGAAAACCATGTGCTAAGGATGATGGAGTCACCATACCAGCCCTGAACAGCCTACTACTAGATCTTTTTTACGTGATGGAAAAATAAGTGTCTATGTTATTTGAAAAAAAAAAAAAAAAAAAAGATTAGGTTCTAGGCCAAGGATACCATACCATAATGATTATGCAAAACTTTAGAGCCAGACTCTCTGGTTTCACATCTTTACTAAGATCCCTAGCTGGATGACCTTAAGCAAGCATCTTAACCTGTCTGTGCTTCAGTTCCTCATCTGTAAAATGGGGATAATACCAATGCCTACCTCTGAGGGTTGTTATAAAATGAGTTTATTAACTCAAATTTGTTATAATAAGCATACATTAACTAAAAATAATTTGATGGCTTCCCCAAGAGTTTAGTAACCCTTGGCAGCATTATAGTGCATATATATATATATATATATCATATAATATGTATATCATATCATATATACATATATATATATGTATCATGTTATTACACTTTTAACATCCATTCTGTCCTTTGATCCTCCTTATGATTTTATGAGGTTGGTTTACACATAAAGATAATTGAGACAGAGACAGGCTAAATAACATATATAAGGTTGTCCTCGTCAGTGACTGATTTGTGATTCTAGAACCAGGTCTGCCAGATTCTTGACCTAGTGCTCTTTTCATTATGCCATGATGGACTTGTGCAAAGGACCTTATGGAAACGTGGGTTAAACCCTGACTGACTGACTAGAGTCAGTCTAACCCTGACTCTCATTTTAGAGTGGAGAAAAGAAATCCTCAGGTGGTTCTGTATCCAGCCTGGGCTTGAATATATGTGCCACGGAACAAATTGCATATTTGGCAACCCAATCTTATTCATAGAAGGGTAACTTCATTGTAATTTGACCTATTAACATTCAGACTTGTGCAGGTTTCTCATGTGTTAAAGGAAAACTAAAAGTTTTCCTTGACACTGGTCTCTCTCCAGCTACCACCTTCTTTCCTTCTCTTCTCAGCAGGCTTCAAGAAGAGGTCTGTTTATTCAGGATTTCAAAGCTTTCACTTTCTGCTTCACCTATCAACTCACTTCCCTAAGCATTCTATCAGTGTCCTTCTCATTGGCAAAGCTAGTAGACACTCTTTTGACCCTTATGCTACTTTTAACCATGTTGACCTATAAGGTACCATACTGTTCTCATTTTTCTTTAGCTTCTCTGTCCTTTCCTTATCCATTTTCTTCTATGGTTTATTTTCCTCTGTCTAATCCTTATTTACAAAGATATGTCCTTGGCCTTCTCTCTTTCTTCTGTCACATTCATTCCCTGGATAATCTCATCCACTCACTCAGTTTCAACACCTGGAGCTAATGGCTATTAAATTTATGTGCACATCCCAGGCTCTTTTCCCCAACTCCACACTCATATATCAAACTGCCTACCATATATTTCACAAGCAACTCCAACTCATTCTTCTAAAACCAAATTAATCATTTTACCCTTGCCTCATATCTGAAGTGCTACCATCCAACTTAGTCACCAAAGCCAGAAACCTGGCTATAATTTTTGATTCCTCTTTCTACTTTAACTCTTATATATCATCAATTTATCCATTCATTTAACAAATACTGAGTACCTACTTTGTTCCCAGCATTATGCTATGTGATGAGGATATAGCATCTAGGTCAGTCCCTAGCAAAGCCCCTGCCTTCATGCAACTTTCATTCAAGTACCAAGCTCAGTATTAAGCTGTGATTCACATACTAAATTAATCAAAATTTTAAATTGTGAAAATGAGAAGAATAATGTGCTATGAGAGCACATAATCTGGGATCACGTAAGACTTCCCTGAGGAGGTGATGTTTGAGTTGAAGGCTGAAGAATGAATAGGAATTAATTAGATAAAGAGAGGGAAGAGAGTATGGGCAGAGGAGAGAGCATGTATACAAAGCCCTGAGGCAGTGAGGAGGGAGATGTATTTGAGAATCAAAAAGAAGACCAGTGTGTAGTTGGCATGTAGAGAAACACAGGACAAAGTAGCATGAGACAAGGGTGGAGAGGTGGGCAGGAGCTTTATAGGCCACAGAAGGAATTTGGACTTTTTCTTGAGATTAATGAGAAGCTATTAAAGAGTTTTCATCAGGGAAGTGACATGGTCAAATCTGGGTTTTGAAAAGATCACTCTGCCTGCTGAATAGCATATCAGAAGATTGGGGAGGCACGTTAGGATGCTTTTGAGGTAAATGAGGCAAGAGAGGTGGTGGCTTCTATTGGATTTGTGACAGTGTGGGTCAGAGAGGTGCATATTAAGGGATTAATTAGGAAGTGAAAGTAATAGGACATAGAGACTGATTAGATATGAGGGTAGGAGGTGGCGAGGTAGAGAGAATAGAAGTCCCAGGTTCCTAGTTTCTATCTTGAACAACTAAGTGAATGGTGGTATCATTTTCTGAGTTTGGAATACTACAAAGATAAACAAATTTGGGGTGCAAATAGATGATTTTAGATATCATAACTTAATTGGAAACATTTTTTGCTTTCTTGGTGATACATAAAATAATAATGTATCTTGCAATGGATGACATTAATTTTAGTTAAATTTTCTTGATGAAACCAAGAACATGGTTGAGATCACCCAGGGAGAGAATACAGACTCAGAAGAAAAGGGAGCAGAGGCCTGAGACTTGAGGATTTCTAATGTTTAAATATCCAGGAGAGGGATATGAACTGGCAAAAAGACAGAGAAAGAACAGGAAGGGGATGTGAAATCCCAGTTTAACTTTCTTTTTTAAAAACTAATTAATTAATTATATTAGAGCATAGTTGATTTACAATATTATATTAGTCTTAGGTGTCCAACATAGTGATTCAATATTTTTATAGATTACACTCATTTAAAGTTATTATAAAATATTGGCTATATTCCCCGTGCTGTACAATATATCCTTGTATCTTATTTATTTTATACATAGTAGTTTGTACCTCTTAATACCCTATGCCTGTCTTGCCCCTCCCTGCTTCTGTCTCCCTACTGGTAGCCCCTCGTTTGTTCTCTATATCTGAGTCTGTTTCTGTTTTGTTTATTCATTCACTTTGGTTTTTAGATTCCACATATAAGTGATAACATATAGTTTTTGTCTTTCTCTGCATATCGTATTACACTAATACACTATGCACTATACCTTCCAGATCCATCCATGTTGTTGCAAATGGCAAGACTTCACTCTTTTTTATAGCTGAGTAATATTCCATTGTATATATGTATACAACACCTTCTTTATCCATTCATCTGTTGATGGACACTTAGATTGCTTCCATATATTGGCTAGTGTAAATAATGCTGCTACGAACATTGGGGTGCATATATCTTTTCAAATTAGTGTTTTTGTTTTCTTTGGCTATATACTCAGACATGGAATTACTGGATCATTTGGTAGTTCTATTTTTAGGTTTTTGAGGAATCTCCATAATGTTTTCCACAGTGGCTGTACTAATTTACATTCCCACTACTAGGGTTTCCTTTTCTCCACATCCTCACCAAAATTTGTTATTTGTGGTCTTTTTGATGATGGTCATTCTGACAGGTGTGAGATAATACCTCATTTTGGTTTTAATTTGCAATTCCCTGATTATTACTGACTTTGAGAATCTTTCCATGTGCCTATTGACCATCCATATGTCTTCTTTGGAAATATGTCTATTCAAGTCTTCTTCCCATTTTGAAATCAGGTTGTTTGGTTTTTTTTAGATTAAGTTATATGAGTCATTTATATATTTTATATATTAATCCCTTATTGGACATATCACTTGCAAATGCTTTTCCCATTCAGTAGGTTGTCTTTTTGTTTTGTTAATGGTTTCCTTTGCTGAGCAAAGGCTTTTAAGTTTAATTATGTCCCATTTGTTTATATTTACTTGTCTTTATCTTTGCCTGAGGAGACAGATCCAAAAAAAATATTGTTGTGTCTTATGTAAAAGAGTGTTCTGCCTATGTTTTCTTCTAGTTTTATGGTTTTCAGTCATATATTTATGTTGTTAGTCCATTTTGAGTTTGCATTTGTATATAGTGTGAGAAAATGTTATAATTTCATTATTTTTCATGTAACTGTCCAGTTTTCCCAGCACCATTTATTGAAGACACTGTCTTTTCCCCATTTTATGTTTTTGCCTCCTTTGTTGTAGACTAATTGACAATAAGTGCATGGGTTTATTTCTGGGCTCTCTATTCTTTTCCATTGATCTATGTGTCCATTTTTGTGCCAGTACCATGCTGCTTTGATTACTGTAGCTTTGTAGTCTGTCTGAAATCAGGGAGCATGATACCCCCAACTTTGCTCTTTTTTCTCAAGATTGATTTGGCTATTTGGGATCCTTTGTGGTTCCATATTAATTTTAGGATTATTTGTTCTAGTTCTGTGAAAAATGTCATGGGTATTTTGATAGGGATTTTATTAAATCTGTAGATTGCTTTGGGTAGTATGGCTATTTTAACATTATTAGTCCCTGCAATCCATGAACATGGGTTATCTTCATAGTTTTATAGTTTTCAGAATATGGGTCTTTTTTATTCCTAGTGTATTATTTTTGATACAATTTAAATAGGATTGTTTTCTTGCTTTCTCTTTCTGATAGTTCATACTAGTGTATAGACAAGCAATGTATTTCTATGTATTAATCTTGTATCCTACATCTTTACCAAATTCATATATTATTTTTAATATTTTTTTGGTGGAGACTTCATGGCTTTCTATATATAGTATCATGTCATCTACAAACAGTGACAGTTTTACTTCTTTTCTTCCACTTTGGATCCCATTTATTTCTTATTCTTGTCTGATTGCTGTGGCTAGGGCTTCCAGTATTTTGTTAAATAGAAGTGGTGAGGTGCACATCCTTGTCTCATTCTTGATTTTAGAGGAAAAGCTTTCAGCTTTTCAACACTGAGTATGATGTTAGTTGTGGGTTTTTTATAAATGCCTTTTATTATGTTGAGTTGTGTTCCCTCTATAACACATTAATTCAGAATTTTTATCATGAATGGATGTTGAATTTTGTCAAATGCTTTTACTCTGTCTATTGGGGTAATCATGTGATTTTTATCCTTCCTTTTGTTAATGTGGTATAACAAATTGATTGATTTGTGGATAATGAACCATATTTGCATCCCTGGAATAAAACCCACTTAATCGTGGTGTATGACCCTTTGTATATATTGTTGAATTTGGTTTGCTAATATTTTGTTGAAGATTTTTGCATTCATATTCATCAGGGATCTTGACATGTAATTTTTTCTCTTTTTGTAGTGTCTTTGTTTTCAGATCAGGGTAATGGTGGCCTCATAGAATGAGTTTGTGAGTTTTTCCTCCTCTTTCATTTTTTGGAATAGTTTGAAAAGGATAGATATTCACTCTTCTTTATATGTTTGGTAGAATTCCCCTGTGAAGCTGTCCAGTCTAGTGATCAGTCTGTTCAGATTATCTATTTCTTCCTGATTCAGTTTTGGGTGTTGTATGTTTCTAGGAATTTATCTGTTTCTTCTAGGTTGTCCAATTTGTTGGCATACACCTGTTTGTAGTATTCTCTTAAGATTATATTTCTCTGATAATGGTTATTATTTCTCCTCTTTCATTTCTTAGTTTGTTTATTTGAGTCCTCTCTTTTTTATCTTAATGAGCCTGATGAAGGCTTATCTATTTTGTTTATCTTTTTAAAAAAAGCTCTTGGTTTCATTGATCTTTTCTATTTTTTTTGTCTCATTTATTTCCTCTCTGATATTTATTATTATTTTTTCCTTCTGCTGACATTGGGCTTTGTTCGTTCTTCTTTTTCTAATTCCTTTAAATGGTAGATGGTAGGTTAGGTTGTTTCCTTGAGAGTTTTCTCATTTCTTGCAGTATGCCTGTATTGCTACAAACTTCCCTTTTAGAAATGTTTTTACTGTGTCCCATAGATTTTGGAAAGTTGTGTTTTTATTTCAATTTGTCTTGAGGTATTTACTTATTTCCTCTAATTTCTTCATTGACCCATTGGCTTTTTAGTTGCCTCTTTAGTATCCACGTGTTTGTGTTTTTCCCATTTTTCTTCTCCTAATTGATTATTTTCATAATGTTGTGTTCAGAAAAGTTTTTTGCTATAATTTCTGTTCTCTTAAATTTGTTGAGACTTGTTTTATGGCCTAGCATGTGATCTCTCCTGGAGAATGTTCCGTGTGCACTTGAAGAGAATGTGTATTCTTCTGTTTTTGGATGGAATGTCCTGTAGATATCTAGTAAGTCCAGTTGGTCTAATGTATCATTTAAGGCCACTCTTTCCTTAATGATTTTCTGTCTGGATGATCTGTCTATTGACGTCAGTGGGGTGTCATACTCTCCCACTATTATTGTATTATTGTCAATTTCTCCCTTTATATTTGTTAATATTTGCTTTATATATTTAGGTTCTCCTATATTAGGTGCATATATGTTAATGAATGCTATAGTCTCTTTTTGTAGTGATCCCTTTATCATTATATAATGCCCTTCTTTGTGTTTTGTTATAGACTAAAAAAAAGTCTATTTTTTCTGAGATGATTATTACTACCCCAGGTTTCTTGTCATTTCCATTTGCATGGAATATTATTCTCCATCCTCTCATTTTGTCTGTGTGTGTCTTCATCTCTGAAGTGAGTCTCCTGTAAGCAGCATATATATGGGTCTTGTGTTTTTATTCATTCAGACATTCTTTGTCTTTTGATTGGAGCATTTAGTCCTTTTACATTTAAAGTAAT
This sequence comes from Balaenoptera acutorostrata, assembly GCF_949987535.1. Lineage (NCBI taxonomy): Eukaryota > Metazoa > Chordata > Mammalia > Artiodactyla > Balaenopteridae > Balaenoptera > Balaenoptera acutorostrata. The sequence continues at coordinate 56,683,183 of NC_080085.1, read as the reverse complement.
GATTGGTAGGTATGTACTTATTGCCATTTAGTTACTTGTTTTCTGGTTGTTTTTGTAGTTCTCTGTCCTTTTCCTCTTTTTTTAGTTTAGTCCCTTGTGGTTTGATGATTTTCTCTAGTGGTATGCTGCATTCCTTTCTCTCCAGTTTTTGTATATATATTGTAGAATTTTGGTTTTTGGTTACCATGGTGTTTGTATATATTGAACCATAACTATATATACTTGTTTTAAACTGATAATCATTTAAGTTCAAACACATTATAAAAGCTCCACATTTTTTATTCCCTTCCCCCACGTTTTGTGTTTTTGATGCTGTATTTTACATCGTCATGTCTATCTCTTAACTGTTTATTATAATTACAGCTGCTTTTACAGTTTTTATCTTTTAATCTAATTTATTTAAGTGGTTGATCCACAGCCTTTACTATATATTTGCCTTTACTAATTGGATTTTTCATTTCCTATAAATTCTTCTTGTTGTAGTCTTTTCTTTTCCACTTGAAGAAGACCTTTTAACACTTATTGTAAGATCAGTTCAGTATTGATGAATTCTTTTAGTTTTTGCTTGTTGAGAAGTTCTCCAATCTCTCCTTCAATTCTGAATGGTAACCTTGCTGGGTAGAGTATCCTAGACTGTAGGTTTTTCCCTTTCAGCATTTTAAATATATAATGCCACTCCTTTCTGGCCTGCAAAGTTTCTGCAGAAAAATCAGCTGATAGTTTTACAGAGTTCCCTTGTATGTGACTATTTTTCTCTTGTTGCCTTTAGAATTCTCTCTTTATCTTTAACTTTCTACTTTAATTATGATTTGTCTTGGTGTGAGTCTCTTTGGGTTCATTCTTGTTTGGGGAACTCTATGCTTCCTATACCTGGATATCTGTTTCCTTCTTCAGGTTCATGAAGTTCTTAGGCATAATTTTATCAAATACATTGTCTATCCTTTTCTCTCTTTTCTCCTTTGTGACCCCTATAATGTGAACGTTAGTATGTTTTTATGTTGTCTCAGAGGTTTCTTCAACTGTCCTCATTTTTTAAAAGTTTTCTTCTTTCTGTTCTGATTGGGTGATTTCTATTATTCTATGTTCCAGATCACTTATATTTTCTTCTGTATCCCCTAGTCTACTGTTAGTTCCTTCTAGTGTATTTTTCATTTCAGTTATTGTATTCTTCAGCTCTGATTGGTTCTTTTCTATATTTTCTATTTCCTTGTTAAAATTCTCATTGTGTTTATTCTTTTCCCAAGTTCAGTTAGCATTCTTATTACTAATGCTTTAATCTTTATCTGGTAAATTCTCTCTTCTTTTAGTAGGGTTTTCATGATTTTTTTCATGTTTTTTATTTTGTTTGTTTGAAATACATTTCTCTGTCTTCTCATTTTGCTTAACTTTCTCTATCTTTATGAAAGTAGGTGAAACAGTTACTTATGAGTTTGAAGGGGTGTCCTTGTGTGAGAGTGTCCCTGTGCAGTCTGCATGTACCCAGTGGCTTTGGTGGGAGAGCTGGATCTGAGTGAACACAGGTCAGGTCATCCCCCAGGGTGTGCTGGCAGTTACCACCTTGGTGGGAGGTAGGAATGGAGATGGAGGGACTAGATCCAGAGCCAGGTATGAGCTAGGGCTTCCCCTGTGTTCAGTGGCAGTCACTGCCCTATATGGGGTGGACTTGTAGCCCAAGGTGCTGGAGCAGAAGCCCTGAGGGCTGGGTCCAAGCTGGTTCCATTCCCTCTAAGTGTAGGTTTCCTCCCCTCCCCTCTGCAAAGACACCTCTTCCCTATTATAGAGCAGCACCAGAGCAAGAGGGGCTGGGGTAGGTGGGCAGTGTGGGCCAGGGTATGTGCTGGGACAGTTCAGAAAAACCAGTTAAAGCCCCAGGTAGTTTCCAGTTCACTGTTGCCATGTGCCAGCAAGGGCCTCCCTCTCCGCATGCATAGGCCGGGTCAGATCCAAGCTGGCTCCACTTTCTCCAAGTGCATGCACTCCCCCCACCCCACAATGGCACTTCCACCTCAGTGAGGAGCAGTGCTGGAGCAAGAAGGAACACAGTGGGTGCCTGATGTGAGTGGGGTATGCTATGGGACAGTCTTGGCAAGCTATTCAAAGCCCCAGGCAACTCTCAATCTGCTGCCTCTGCGTGCACCCTGGCAATGGCCATTCTGGCCCTGTTCAGAGGCAAGACCAGATCTGAGTGCACTCTCCTCGGCAATGGCATCTTCACCCCAACTGCAAGTGGTGCCAGAGCCAGGGGGCTAGAACCAGCACCTGGCATGGGCCAGGGTCTGTGCTGGGATGATCCAGGCTAGTCGGTCAGAGCCCCAGGCAGTTTTCAATCTGCTGCCTCTGCATGTATACTGGTAATGACTGCCTTCACCCTGTTCAGAGGCAGGGTGAGGTCCAAGCTGGCTATGTTCTCTCTAAATGTGCACTCTCTCTTTGGCAATGGCAGCCTTCACCTTTATGGAGAGCTGTGAGGGAGCAAGAGGGGCTGGAGCAGGCACTCAGTGCAGGCTGGGGTGTTTTCTGGGGCAGCCATGGGAAAGTGGCTAGAGCCCCAGACATTTTCAGTCTGCTTCCTCTCCCTTGTTCCTGGGAGTAAGCAAGTGTGTGCATGTGCTCTTCACAAATGGAATCTTGGTTTCTTACAGCCCTCCTGTAAGTCCCACTGGTTTTCAAGCCAGCTAAGGGGACTGATCTTTCCATTGTTGGACTCCAGGGCTGAGGTGCCCAATATGTGGCTCTAACCTCTCTTTCCCCAGGGAAGATCCCTGAGCCCATGATATACCCCTCCTCTTCTGTGTCCACTGCTAGGGGTGTGGGTCCCTACCTGATTGCATCTCTTCCCTTACTTCCTGACTCTGTGTGGATTTTTCTTTATAGCTGTGGTTGTAGAAGAGCCTTTCTGTCAGTCTTCAGTTTGCTTTCAGAGAGAGCTGCTCTACCTATAGATGTATTTTTGATGTGTTTGTGGGGGAATCTGAGCTCAACGTCCTGTACTCCACCATTTTGATCTCCTTCCCTATTTTTACTTTCTAGTTGCTCTTAACATTTTTTCTTCTGCTATTTAATTCTATCATGTCTTCTGTATTTGTTAGTGGTACCTTTTTTTGTTTTTTGGGTTTTTTTAAGACAGGTTTCCCTTCTCATTCTAAGTGTGTGATGTAAAAATGAACATCTTCATATGTTTGCACACTCAGATCTTAAGGGAGTAGGATCTTTTGTTAATAGATCTGGCCATCAGGTGATGGTCATCTAACCATTATTATTATTTGTTGTAACTGATCCATTTTAGAACAGGTGGAACGACTCTCCCATATGATCAACGTCTGGTCAATAAAGTTATCTTACAGCCAAGAATCTACAAAGGCTTACATAGGCAGTGGTAATCTTTCACCTTGATTTTTGAGCATTAACTACAAGGTTCAAGACCAGAAAACAATGGACTACAGAGTCAGTAAGTTGAGCTGGCTAAGATTTTTCCCACAGCTGGCCACATTGTTTCACCCAACCATGGGCTGATTGGCAAGAAGGATCTAGGGACATAGTCAACCTAATTTTAACACATGGACAACTGACACTTTTATCAACTGTAATACTTGACCAAGATAAAGCATATTTCTAGTTCATTCACTCTGATAGTGGACCACAGAATTTGGTCTCTTTAAGCTATAGATACAAGGTTCTGGTCTTGGACATGTGAGGAAACTCAATCTCTCATACTGCTGAAGACTCCCAAGTCATTTAATCCTAGACCAGACATCTGAGTTTTATTTGAATGACACAGGAATTCTCTAATACATATTCATGATTAGCTGTATTAAATGACCAGGAAGTGGAATGGTGTCTTCATACTTGACAAGGAACTTGGGATAAGCTGAAGTTGTATCTATACAACTTGTGCCAACGTTTTCAGGTAACTGTATATGTTTGTAGAAGTTTCAGTTCTCTATGCCTAGGGAGAGACTGCAGAACCAATAACTACTTCCACTTCAGACTCCTCCCTTTCCTAGGAAATCCCTTTTCCATCCCCAAACACCCCAAGTTAAAAAAGAAAATTTTCAAGAAACAATTGTTTTCTTTATTTTTTATTGGGTGCATTTTATCTTAATCTTATTATCTTTTATGCTTACTTTTCTGCAAATTTGGCTACATTATATTGCCCTTTTTTTAACATCTTTATTGGAGTATAATTGCTTTACAATGGTGTATTAGTTTCTGCTTTATAACATAGTGAATCAGCTATACATATACATATATCCCCATGTCTCCTTCCTCTAGCATCTCCCTCCCACTCTCCCTATCCCACCTCTCTAGGTGGTCACAAAGCACGGAGCTGCTCTCCCTGTGCTATGTGGCTGGTTCCCACTAGCTATCTATTTTACATTTGATAGTGTATATATGTCCATACCACTCTCTCACTTCGTCACAGCTTACCCTTCCCCCTCCCCGTGTCCTCAAGTCCATTCTCTACGTCTATGTCTTTATTCCTGTCCTGCCCCTAGGTTTTTCAGAAACTTTTTTTTTTTTAGATTCCATATATATGTGTTAGCATACGGTATTTGTTTTTCTCTTTCTGATTTACTTCACTCCGTATGACAGAATCTAAGACAATCCACCTCACTACAAATAACTGTTTCGGTTTTTTTTTATGACTGAGTAATATTCCATTGTATATATGTGCCACATCTACTTTATCCATTCATCTGTCGATGGACAATTAGGTTGCTTCCATGTTTGGCTATTGCAAATAGAGCTTGAATGAACACTGTGGTACACGACTCTTTTTGAATTATGGTTTTGTCAGGATATATGCCCAGTAGTGGGATTGCTGGGTCATATGGTAGTTCTATTTTTAAATTTTTTAAGGAACCTCCATACTGTTCTCCATAGTGGCTGTATCAATTTACATTCCCACCAACAGTGCAAAAGGGTTCCCTTTCCTCCACACCCTCTCCAGCATTATTGTTTGTAGATTTTTTGATGATGGCCATTCTGACCGGTGTGAGATGATATCTCATTGTAGTTTTGATTTGCATTTCTCTAATGATTAGTGATGTTGAGCATCCTTTCATATGTTTGTGGGCTATCTGTATATCTTCCTTGGAGAAATGTCTATTTAGGTCTTCTGCCCATTTTCGGATTGAGTTGTTTTGTTTTGTTTTGTTTTGTTTTTTGATATTGAGCTGCATGAGCTACTTGTAAATTTTGGAGATTAATCCTTTCTCAGTTTCTTCATTTGCATATATTTTCTCCCATTCTAAGGGTTGTCTTTTCGTCTTGTTTATGTTTTCCTTTGTTGTGCAAAAGCTTTTAAGTTTCATTAGGTCCCATTTGTTTATTTCTGTTTTTATTTCCATTTCTCTAGAAGGTGGGTCAAAAAGGATCTTGCTGTGACTTATGTCATAGAGTGTTCTCGCTGTTTTTCCTCTAAGAGTTTTATAGTGTCTGACCTTACATTTAGGTCATTAATCCATTTTGACTTTATTTTTGTGTATGGTATTAGGGAGTGTTCTTTTTTTTGTAGTATTAGTTTATGTTCTTCCAGTCTTTTCTCACGTGCATATGTATTTTTTTTCACACACACACTCTGTATTTTATTTTTACAAGAGATAAATAGACTGACACCAACATTGTAAATGGATGACCACAACAAAAGCAACAATGATTGCAATTACCAAACACGAAACACACTCATGCTATGTCATAATACTGACATTCAGTCCAGTAATCCTCCACTGTAACAGCTCCTTTACTTTGCAGTGAAAATTGATTTGTATATTCTTTGCCTCTGAGTCCTTGTGGGATTTTTTTTAATTCAAACAGAAAGTCACAAAAATTATAATCATCCTCATCAGTTCACTCAGTCCCATGTAAATAATTTTTTTTATCTTGATTTTTGTTAGCACTTTTATGAGTTCATCAGTTTTTCATTAGAGTTCTGAAAATGCTTATACATTCAGTTCAGCAGTACAGTCAGTTACCAGAAACCTGTACTTGTCAGAGTCTTTTCCATGAATTCCTTGAAGATGAAACCCTTTTATAGAAACATATTTGCAAAAGCATCACAGTACACCCAGAACTGTCTGTAAATGACAAAAGACTTAAAAATGACCACAGTTAAAGATTTGATAAAAGTTCATAATAATGCAAGTGACAAGGAAATTTAGTTATTTCTGAGATATATATTTTAAAGTAATAACTAGAATTATGACATAACATTATACCAGAACATATAAGATGTTTAGAAATTTCATGTAATGTCTGAAACATTTATATTAACATATTTCCATACAAATAATGGAATGAAAGGTTAGTATTAGTTGTTTTCTTTGTTTCTTTGTTTTATACTGCAGGTTCTTATTAGTCATCAATTTTATACACATCAGTGTATACATGTCAATCCCAATCGCCCAATTCAGCACACCACCATCCCCACCACACCGCAGTTTTCTCCCCTTGGTGTACATATGTCTGTTCTCTACATCTGTGTCTCAACTTCTGCCCTGCAAACCGGCTCATCTGTACCATTTTTCTAGGTTCCACATACATGCGTTAATATACGATATTTGTTTTTCTCTTTCTGACTTACTTCACTCTGTATGACAGTCTCTAGATCCAGCCACGTCTCAACAAATGACTCAATTTCATTCCTTTTTATGGTTGAGTAATATTCCATTGTATATATGTACCACACTTCTTTAACCATTCGTCTGTCGATGGGCATTTAGGTTGCTTCCATGACCTGATTATTGTAAATAGTGCTGCAATGAACATTGGGGTGCATGTGTCTTTTTGAATTATGGTTTTCTCTATGTATACGCCCAGTAGTGGGATTGCTGGATCATATGGTAAGTGTATTTTTAGTATTTTAAGGAACCTCCATACTGTTCTCCATAGTGGCTGTATAAATTTACATTCCCACCAACACTGCAAAAGGGTTCCCTTTTCTCCACACCCTCTCCAGCATTTGTTGTTTGTGGATTTTCTGATGATGCCCATTCTAACTGGTGTGAGGTGATACCTCATTGTAGTTTTCATTTGCATTTCTCTAATAATTAGTGATGTTGAGCATCTTTTCATGTGCTTCTTGGCCATCTGTATGTCTTCTTTGGAGAAATGTCTATTTAGGTCTTCTGCCCATTTTTGGATTGGGTTTTTTGTTTCTTTAATATTGAGCTGAATGAGCTCTTTATATATTTTGGAGATTAATCCTTTGTCCGTTGATTCGTTTGCAAATATTTTCTCCCATTCTGAGGGTTGTCTTCTCGTCTTGTTTATGGTTTCCTTTGCTGTGCAAAAGCTTTTAAGTTTCATTAGGTCCCATTTGTTCATTTTTGTTTTTATTTCCATTACTCTAGGAGGTGGATCAGAAAAGATCTTGCTGTGATTTATGTCAGAGTGTTCTTCCTATGTTTTCCTCTAAGAGTTTTACACTGTCCAGTCTTATATTTAGGTCTTGAATCCATTTTGAATTTATTTTTGTGTATGGTGTTAGGGAGTGTTCTAATTTCATTCTTTTACATGTAGCTGTCCAGTTTTCCCAGCACCACTTATTGAAGAGACTGTATTTTCTCCATTGTATATCTTTGCCTCCTTTGTCATAGATTAGTTGACCATATGTGCGTGGATTTATCTCTGGGCTTTCTATCTTGTTCCATTGATCTACGTTTCTGTTTTTGTGCCAGTACTATATTGTCTTGATTACTGTAGCTTTGCAGTATAGTCTGAAGTCAGGGAGTCTGATTCCTCCAGCTGCGTTTTTTCCCCTCAAGACTGCTTTGGCTATTCGGGGTCTTTTGTGTCTTAATACAAATTTTAAGATGATTTGTTCTACTTCCGTAAAAAATGCCATTGGTAATTTGATAGGGATTGCACTGAATCTGTAGACTGCTTTGGGTAGTATAGTCATTTTCACAATATTGATTCTTCCAATCCAAGAACATGGTATATCTCTCCATCTATTTGTTTCATCTTTAATTTCTTTCATCAGTGTCTTATAGTTTTCTGCCTACAGGTCTTTTATCTCCCTAGGTAGGTTTATTCCTAGATATTTTATTCTTTTTGTTGCAATGGTAAATGGGAGTGTTTCCATAATTTCTCTTTCAGATTTTTCATCATTAGTGTAGAGGAATGCAAGAGATTTCTCTGCATTAATTTTGTATCCTGCAACTTTACCAAATTCATTGATTAGCTCTAGTAGTTTTCTGGTGTCATTTTTAGGATTCTCTATGTATAGTATCATGTCATCTGCAAACAGTGACAGTTTTACTTCTTCTTTTCCAATTTGTATTCCTTTTATTTCTTTTTCTTCTTTGATTGCCGTGGTTAGGACTTCCAAAACTATGTTGAATAATAGTGGTGAGAGTGGACATCCTTGTCTCGTTCCTGATCTTAGAGGAAATGCTTTTAGTTTTTCACCATTGAGAATGATGTTTGCTGTGGGTTTGTCGTATATGGCCTTTATTATGTTGAGGTAGGTTCCCCCTATGCCCACTTTCTGGAGAGTTTTTATCATAAATGGGTGTTGAATTTTGTCAAAAGCTTTTTCTGCATCTATTGAGATCATATGGTTTTTATTCTTCAGTTTTTTAATATGGTGTATCACAATGTTTGATTTGCGTATATTGAAGAATCCTTGCATCCCTGGGATAAATCCCACTTGATCATGGTTTATGATCCTTTTAATGTGCTGTTGGATTCTGTTTGTCATTATTTTGTGGAGGATTTTTGCATCTATATTCATCAGTGATATTGGTCTGTAATTTTCTTTTTTTTGTAGTGTCTTTATCTGATTTTGGTATCAGGGTGATGGTGGCCTCATAGAATGAGTTTGGGAGTGTTCCTTCCTCTGCAATTTTTTGGAAGAGTTTGAGAAGGATGGGTGTTAGCTCTTCTCTAAATGTTTGATAGAATTCACCTGTGAAGCCATCTGGTCCTGGATTTTTGTTTGTTGGAAGATTTTTAATCACAGTTTCAATTTCATTACTTGTGATTGGTCTGTTCATATTTTCTCTTTCTTCCTGGTTCAGTCTTGGAAGGTTATACCTTTCTAAGAATTTGTCCATTTCTTCCAGGTTGTCCATTATATTGGCATAGAGTTGCTTGTAGTAGTCTCTTAGGATGCTTTGTATTTCTGTGGTGTCTGTTGTAACTTCTCCTTTTTCATTTCTAATTTTATTGATTTGAGTCCTCTCCCTCTTTTTCTTGATGAGTCTGGCTAATGGCTTGTCAATTTTGTTTATCTTCTCAAAGAACCTGCTTTTAGTTTTACTGAGCTTTGCTGTTGTTTTCTTTGTTTCTATTTCATTTATTTACACTCTGATCTTTATGATTTCTTTCCTTCTGCTAACTTTGGGTTTTGTTTGTTCTTCTTTCTCTAGTTTCTTTAGGTGTAAGGTTAGATTGTTTACTTGAGATTTTTCTTGTTTCTTTAGGTAGGCTTGTATAGCTATAAACTTCCCTCTTAGAACTGCTTTTGCTGCATCCCATAGGTTTTGGGTCGTCGTGTTTTCATTGTCATTTGTCTCTAGGTATTTTTTGATTTCCTCTTTGATTTCTTCAGTGATCTCTTGGTTATTTTGTAACGTATTGTTTATCGTCCATGTGTTTGTGTTTTTTACATTTTTTCCCCTGTAATTGATTTCTAATCTCATATCGTTGTGGTCATAAAAGACGTTTGATATGATTTCAATTTTCTTAAATTTACTGAGGCTTGATTTGTGACCCAAGATGTAATCTATCCTGGAGAATGTTCCATGCACACTTGAGAAGAAAGTGTAATTTGTTGTTTTTGGATGGAATGTCCTGTAAATATCAATTAAATCTATCTGGTCTATTGTGTCATTTAAAGCTTCTGTTTCCTTATTTTTTTTCATTTTGGATGATCTGTCCATTGGTGTAAGTGAGGTGTTAAAGTCCCCCACTATTACTGTGTTACTGTCAATTTCCTCTTTTATAGCTGTTAGCAGTTGCCTTATATATTGAGGTGCTCCTATGTTGGGTGCATATGTATTTATAATTGTTATATCTTCTTCTTGGATTGATCCCTTGATCATTATGTAGTGTCCTTCCCTGTCTCTTGTAACATTCTTTATTTTAAAGTCTATTTTATCTGATATGGGTATAGCTACTCCAGCTTTCTTTTGATTTCCATTTGCATGAAATATCTTTTTCCATCCCCTCACTTTCAGTCTGTATGTGTCCCTAGGTCTGAAGTGGGTGTTCTGTAGGCAGCATGTAGATGGGTCTTGTCTTTGTATCCATTCAGCAAGCCTGTGTCTTTTGGTTGGAGCATTTAATTCATTCACATTTAAGGTAATTATCGATATATATGTTCCTATGACCATTTTCTTAATTGTTTTGGGTTTGTTTTTGTAGGTCCTTTTATTCTTTTGTGTTTCCCGCTTAGAGAAGTTCCTTTAGCATTTGTGGTAGAGCTGGTTTTGTGATGCTGAATTCTCTTAGCTTTTGCTTGTCTGTAAAGCTTTTGATTTCTCCATCAAATCTGAATGAGATCCTTGCCGGGTAGAGTAATCTTGGTTGTAGTTTCTTCCCTTTCATCACTTTAAGTATATCATGCCACTCCCTTCTGGCTTGTAGAGTTTCAGCTGAGAAATCAACTGTTAACCTTATGGAAGTTCCCTTGTATGTTATTTGTCGTTTTTCCCTTGCTGCTTTCAATAATTTTTCTTTTTCTTTAATTTTTGCCAATTTGATTACTATGTGTCTCGTTGTGTTTCTCCTTGGGTTTATTCTGTATGGGACTCACTGCGCTTCCTGGACTTGGGTGGCTATTTCCTTTCCCATGTTAGGGAAGTTTTCGATTATAATTTCTTCAAATATTTTCTCTGGTCCTTTCTCTCTCTCTTCTCCTTCTGGGACCCCTATAATGCGAATGTTGTTGCATTTAATGTTGTCCCAGAGGTCTCTTAGGCTTTCTTCATTTCCTTTCATTCTTTTTTCTTTAGTCTGTTCCGCAGCAGTGAATCCCACCATTCTGTCTTCCAGGTCACTTATCCGTTCTTCTGCCTCAGTTATTCTACTATTGATTACTTCTAGTGTAGTTTTCATTTCAGTTATTGTATTGTTCATCTCTGTTTGTTTGTTCTTTAATTCTTCTAGGTCTTTGTTAAACATTTCTTGCATCTTCTCTATCTTTGCTTCCATTCTTATTCCGAGGTCCTGGATCATCTTCACTATCATTATTCTGAATTCTTTTTCTGGAAGGTTGCCTATCTCCACTTCACTTAGTTGTTTTTCTGGAGTTTTGTCTTGTTCCTTCATCTGGTATATAGCCCTCTGCCTTTTCATCTTGTCTATCTTTCTGTGAATGTGATTTTTGTTCCACAGGCTGTAGGATTATAGATTTGTATTACTTCTGCTGTCTGTCCTCTGGTGGTTGAGGCTATCTAAGAGGCTTGATGGGAGGCTCTGGTGGTGGGTAGAGCTGACTGTTGCTGTGGTGGTCAGAGCTCAGTAAAATTTTAATCCAGTTGACTGTTGATGGGTGGGGCTGGGTTCCCTCCCTGTTGGTTGTTTTGCCTGAGGCAACCCAATACTGGAGCCTATGTGGGCTCTTTGGTGGGGCTAATGACAGACTCTGGGAGGGCTCACACCAAGGAGTACTTCCCAGAACTTCTGCTGCCAATGTCCTTGTCCCCACGGTGGAACAGAGCCACCCCCCGCCTCTGCAGGAGACCTTCCAACACTAGCAGGTAGGTCTGGTTCAGTCTGCCCCGGGGTCACTGCTTCTTCCCTTGGGTCCCGATGCACACAGTATTTTGTGTACGCCCTCCAAGAGTGGGGTCTGTGTTTCCCCCAGTCCTGTCGAAGTCCTGCAATCAACTCCCACTAAGCTTCAAAGTCTGATTCTCTATGAATTCCTCCTCCCGTTGCCTGACCCCCAGGTTGGGAAGCCTGACGTGGGGCTCAGAACCTTCACTCCAGTGGGTGGACTTCTGTGGTATAAGTGTTCGCCAGTCTGTGAGTCACCCACCCGCCAGTTATGGTATTTGATTTTACTCTGATTGCGCCCCTCCTACTGTCTCATTGTGGCTTCTCCTTTGTCTTTTGATGTGGGGTATCTTTTTTGGTGAGTTCCAGTGTCTTCCTGTCGATGAATGTCCAGCAGCTAGTTGTGATTCTGGTGTTCTCGCAAGAAGGAGTCAGGGAGTGTTCTAATTTCATTATTTTACATGCAGCTGTCCTGTTTTCCCAGCACCACTTATTGAAGAGGCTGTCTTTTCTCCACTGTATATTCTTGCCTCCTTTATCAAAGATAAGGTGACCATATGTGCATGGGGTTATCTCTGGGCTTTCTATCCTGGTCCATTGATCTATATTTCTGTTTTAGTGCCTTTACCATACTGTCTTCGTTACTGTAGCTTTGTAGTATAGTGTGAAGTCCAGGAGCCTGATACCTCCAGCTCCGTTTTTCCTTCTCAATATTGTTTTGGCTATTCAAGGTGTTTGTGTTTCCATAGAAATTGTGAAATTTTTGTTCTAGTTCTGTGAAAAATGCCATTGGTAGTTTGATTGGGCTTGCATTGAAGCTGTAGTTTGCTTTGGGTAGTACACTCATTTTCACAATGTTGATTTGTCTAATCTAAGAACTTGGTATATCTCTCCATCTGTTTGTATCATCTTTAATTTCTTTCATCAGTGTCTTACAGTTTTCTGCATACAGCTTGTTGTCTCCTTAGGTAGGTTTATTCCTAGGTATTTTATTCTTTTTGTTGCGATGGTAAATGGGAGTGTTTCCTTAATTTCTCTTTCAGATTTTTCATCGTTAGTGTATAGGAATGCAAGAGATTTCTGTGCATTAATTTTGTATCCTGCTACTTTACCAAATTCATTGATTAGCACTAGTAGTTTTCTGGTAGCATCTTTAGGATTCTCTATGTATAGTATCATGTCATCTGCAGACAGTGACAGCTTTAGGTCTTCTTTCCTGATTTGGATTCCTTTTATTTCTTTTTCTTCTCTGATTGCTGTGGCTAAAACTTCCAAAACTACGTTGAATAACAGTGGTGAGAGTGGACAACCTTGTCTTGTTCCTAATCTTCGAGGAAATCATTTCAGTTTATCACCATTTAGAATGACGTTGGCTGTGGGTTTGTCATATATGGCCATTATTATGTTGAGGTAAATTCCCTCTGTGCCTACTTTCTGCATGGTTTTTATCATAAATCGGTGTTGAATTTTTTTGAAAGGTTTTTCTGCATCTATTGAGATTATCATATGTTTCTTATCCTTCAGTTTGGTAATATGGTATATCACATTGACTGATTTGCGTATATTGAAGAATCCTTGCATTCCTGGGAAAAACCCCAGTTGATCATGGTGTATGATCCTTTTAATGTGGTGTTGGATTCTGGTTGCTAGTATTTTGTAGAGGATTTTTGCATCTGTGTTCATCAGTGATATTTGCCTGTAGTTTTCTTTCTTTGTGACATCTCTGTCTGGTTTTGGTATCAGGGTGATGGTGGCCTCGTAGAATGTGTTTGGGAGTATCCTCCCTCTTCTATATTTTGGAAGAGTTTGAGAAAGATAGGTGTTAACTCTTCTCTAAATATTTGATAGAATTCTTCTGTGAAGCCATTTGGTCCTGGACATTTGTTTGTTGGAAGATTTTTAATCACAGTCTCAATTTCAGTGCTTGTAATTGGTCTGATTATATTTTTTATTTCTTCCTGGTTCAGTCTCAGAAAGTTGTGCTTTTCTAAGAATGTGTCCATTTCTTCCAAGTGGTCCATTTTATTGGCATATAGTTGTTTGTATTAATCTCTCATGATCCCTTGTACTTCTAGTGTCAGTTGTTATTTCTACTTTTTCATTTGTAATTCGATTGATTTCAGTCTTCTCCCTTTGTTTCTTGATGAGTCTGGCTAATGGTTTATCAATTGTTTTTATCTTCTCAAAGAACCAGATTTTAGTTTTATTTATTTTTACTATTGTTTACTTCATTTCTTTTTCATTTATTTCTGATCTGATCTTTATGATTTCTTTCCTTCTGCTAATTTTGTAGGTTTTATGTTCTTCTTTCTCTAGTTGCTTTAGGTGTAAAGTTAGGTTGTTTATTTGAGATGTTTCTTGTTTCTTGAAGTAAGATTGTATTGCTATATACGTCCCTCTTAGAATTGCTGTTGCTGCATCACATAGGTTTTGGGTCATTGTGTTTTCTTTGGCATTTGTTTCTAGGTATTTTTGATTTCCTTTTTGATTTCTTCAGTGATCTCTTGGTTATTTAGTAGTGTATTGTTTAGCCTTTATGAGTTTGTATGTTTTACAGATATTTTCCTGTAATTGTTATCTAGTCTCATAGCATTGTGGTCAGAAAAGATACTTGATATGATTCCAATTTCCTTAAATTTACCAAGGCTTGATTTGTGACCCAAGATATGATCTATCCCAGAAAATGTTCCATGAGCACTTGAGAAGAAAGTGTATTCTGTTGTTTTTGGATGGAATGTCCTATAAGTATCAATTACGTCCATCTTGCTTAATGTGTCATTTAAAGCTTGTTTGTCCTTATTTATTTTCATATTGGATGATATGTTCATTGGTGAAAGTAGGGTGTTAAATTCCCCTACTATGATTGTGTTACTGTCGAGTTCCCTTTTTATGGCTGTTGGTAGTTGCCTTATGTATTGAGATGCTCCTATGTTGGGTGCATAAATATTTACAATTGTTATATCTTCTTCTTGGATCAATCCCTTGATCATTATGTAGTGTCCTTCTTTGTCTCTTGTAATAGTCTTTATTTTAAAGTCTATTTTTTCTGATATGAGAATTGCTACCCCAGCTTTCTTTTGATTTCCATTTGCATGGACTATCTTTTTCCATCCCTTCACTTTCAGTCTGTATGTGTCCCTAGGTCTGAAGTGGGTCTCTTATAGACAGCATATATACGGGTCTTGGTTTTGTACCCATTCAGCCAGTCTATGTCTTTTGGTGGGAGCATTTAATCCATTTACATTTAAGGTAGTTATCGATATGTATGTTCCTATTACCATTTTCTAATTTTTTGGGGTTTGTTATTGTAGGTCTTTTCCTTCTCTTGTGTTTCCTGCCCAGAGAAATTCCTTTAGCATTTGTTGTAAAGCTGGTTTGGTGGTGCTGAATTCTCTTAGCTATTGCTTCTTTGTAAAGGTTTGATTTCTTCATTGAATCTGTATGAGATCCTTGCTGGGTAGAATAATCTTGGATGTAGGTTTTTCCCTCCATCACTTTATATATGTCCTGCCTCTCCCTTCTGGCTTGCAGAGTTTCTGCTGAAAGATCATCTGTTAACCTTATGGGGATCGCCTTGTATATTATTTGTTGTTTTTTCCTTGCTGATTGTAATATTTGTTCTTTGTATTTAATTTTTGATAGTTTGATTAATATGTGTCTTGGCTTATTTCTCCTTGAATTTATCCTCTATGGGACTCTCTGTGCTTCCTGGACTTGATTACCTATTTCCTTTCCCATATTAGGGAAGTATTCAACTATACTCTCTTCAAATATTTTCTCAGTTCCTTTCTTTTGCTCTTCTTCTGGAACCCCTATAATTCGAATGTTCGTGCATTCAGTGTTGTCCCAGAAGTCTCTGAGACTGTCCTCAATTCTTTTCTTTCTTTTTTCTTTATTCTGCTCTGTGGTAGTTATTTCCACTATTTTATCTTCCAGGTCACTTACCCGTTCTTCTGCCTCCGTTATTCTATTATTGATTGTTTCTAGAGAATTTTTAATTTCATTTTTTGTGTTGTTCATTATTATTTGTTTCCTCTTTATTTCTTCTAGATCCTCCTTGTTAAATGTTTCTTCTGTTTTCTCCATTCTATTTCCAAGATTTTGGATCATCTTTACTATCATTAATCTGAATTATTTTTCAGGTAGATTTCCTATTTTCTCTTCATTTGTTTGGTCTGGTGGTTTTTTACCTTGCTCCTTCTTCTTCTGTGTGTTTCTCTGTCTTCTCATTTTGCTTTACTTACTGTGTTTGGGGTCTCCTTTTTGCAGACTGCAGGTTCGTAGTTCCCATTGTTTTTGGTGTCTGCCCCCATTGGCTAATGTTGGTTCAGTGGGTTGTGTAGGCTTCCTGGTGGAGGGGACTTGTGCCTGTGTTCTGGTGGATGAGGCTGGATCTTGTCTTTCTGGTGGGCAGGACCACATCTGGTGGTGTGTTTTGGGTTATCTATGACCTTGTTATGATTTTAGGAACCCTCTCTGCTAATGGGTGGTTTTGTGTTCCTGTCTTTCTAGTTGTTTGGCATATGGTGTCTAGCACTGTAGCTTGCTGGTCGTTGAGTTGAGCTGGGTCTTAGAGTTGAGATGGAGATCTCTGGGAGAGCTTTCACTGTTTGATATTACATGGGGCTGGGAGGTCTCTGGTGGACCAATGTCCTGAACTCGGCTCTCCCACCCCAGAAGCACATGCCTGACACCCAGCTGGAACACCAAGACCCTATCAGCCACACAGCTCAGAAGAAAAAGGAGAAAAAAGGAAAGAAAGGAAGTACAAAATTAAATTAAATTAAAGTTATTAAAATAAAAAATCAAAAAATTATTGAAATTAAAAACAATTGAAAAGTAATTTAAAAAGAGAAAGAAAGAAAGAAAGAAAGAAGAGAGCAACGAAACCAAAAAACCAAATCCACCAATGATAACAAGTGCTAAAAAGCTATACAAAAAGAAATGAAAAAACGAAGAGACAGATCCCTAGGACAAATGGTAAAAGCAAAGCTATGCATACAAAATCACACAAAGTCCATTGCCTCAATTTTGTGATGCTGCATTGTCTATTCACGGATTCCAGAGATGCAGGGTACATCAAGGTGATTGTGGAGTTTTAATCTGCTGCTCCTGAAGCTTCTAGGAGAAATTTCCCTTTCTCTTCTTTGTTCGTTCGCACAGCTCTTTGGGTTCAGCTTTGGATTTGGCCCTGCCTCTGAGTGTAGGTCGCCTGAGGGCATCTGTTCTTACCTCAGACATGACAGTGTTAAAGTAGTAGCTGATTAGGGGCTCTGGCTCAATCAGGACGGGGTGGGTGGGAGAGAGGGTTACAAAAGGTGGGGCAAGCCTGTGGCGGTAGAGCCCATCATGACGTTGCAACAGCCTGAGTTGTGCCGTGTGTTCTCCCAGGGAAGTTGTCCCTGGATCACGGGGCCCTGGCAGTGGCAGGCTGCACAGGCTTCCGGGAGCAGAGGTGTGGATAGTGACCTGTGCCTGCACACCAGCTTCTTGGTGGCTGCAGCAGCAGCCTTAGCATTTCATGCCCATCTCTAGTGTCTACGCTGATGACCGCAGCTCGCAAGTATCTCTGAACCTTGTTTAGGCGGTGCTTTGAATCCCTTCTCCTCGCGCACTCTGAAACAATGGTCTCTTGCATCTTAGGCAGTTCCAGACTTTTTCCCGGACTCCCTCACAGCTAGTTGTGGCACACTAACCCCATTCAGGCTGTGTTCATGCAGCCCACCCCAGTCTTCTCCCTGGGGTCTGACCTCCAAAGCCTGAGCCTCAGCTCCCAATCCCCAACCACCCTGGTGGGTGAGCAGACAAGCCTCTAAGGCTGTTGAGTGCTGGTCAGCACTGACCCCTGTGTGGGAATCTCTCACTTTGCTATCTGCACCCCTGTTGCTGTGCTCTCCTCTGTGGCTCTGAAGGTTCCCCACCACCAGCCCTGGTCTCCGCCAGTGAAGGGGCTTCCTAGCATGTGGAAACCTTTCCTCCTTCACAGCTCCCTCTCAGTGGTGCAGGTCCTGACCCTATTCTTTTGTCTCTGTTTTTTTCTTTTTTCTTTTCCCCTACACAGGTACGTGGGGAGTTTCTTTCATTTTGGGAAGCCTGAGGTCTTCTGCCAGCATTCAGTAGGTGTTCTATAAGAGTTGTTCCACATGTAGATGTATTTCTGATGTGTTTGTGGGGAGGAAGGTGATCTGCATGTCTTACTCCTCTGCCATCTTGAAGGTCTCTGCTCCATTGTTTTCCTTAAAATTGATATATATAGACAGCCTTTTTTTACCTGATTTTAAGATCAGTATATGCTCACCACAGACAATTTGAAAAATACAAAAATTAAAGCAAGAAATAAAAATCATTCATTGTCCTACTAAATAATGATAATCATCATTAATGTTTAGATATGTTTCCTTCTAATCTGTTTTGTATACATTACTGTTTACATAGTTGCATTCATACTATATGTATAATTGTGTGATTTTATGACTTTATATGAGAAATATACTCTAATCTTGCTTTTAAAGTTCCATGTAAACATCATTTTAATAGCTACATAATACCCCATCAAGCTATGATTCATTTAAACCTGAACAGGTTTATTGGACATTGAAATTGTTTGCAATGTGTTACTATTATAAACCTCACCACTGTAATGAACATCTTTATGCATAAAGTATGTCTATACCTTTTCTATGGTTCCTTAGAATGGATTCTCAGAAGTGGGATTACTAGATCAAAGCCCATGAGTGTTTCTAACATTTTTTACTACATATTGCAAAATTGCCTTCCCAAAAATGGATACCAGCACCATTGCCTTGTAACAACAGTGAGACACCTGAAACACAGTCTTTTCTCAGACCTGGGAAAGTGACTACCTTCCCTTAAAAGGGCCCTGGATCTGTTCTGGCAAGAAGAGTGCAAGGGCAAGGAGATATTTTACATTGCCCTGAGTGTCAGCTAATAGGGTTATACCAGAAAAGTTGTCCTTTGAAGTTGGCAGACAGCTTAGGTTATATGTAATCCCCCAAAACTTGTTGGTTAATTTCCAATATATCCTGATCTTCAGCCAGTTCTCACTTCTTACTGGAATTGTAAAATTTGTGTTTTACATACCATTTTCCCTCTTTTCTAAGGATCCAGTTCATTTCATCTTTTCCTGAACTTCCTTTCCTGCATCTCCTCAAAAGATGATATACAGCAGACACTGTGTCATCATACTGATATGAGTTCCATATCAAAGTGAACATTGCATATAAACACTTTCAACAATCTTAGCAAGCAAATATCAACACTACATAAAAAGCCTAAGTGAGGTACAGGAAAATAAAACAAATGCATTTATGGAAAACCTTTTCCTTATTCAGACTCAAAATGCTATAATTTCCTCAATGTTGTTTGATGGAGTGGGGATCTGTTTGTTGGAGCCCAGAGTAAAGCTATCAAACCACAAACTTCAGTCAACCCATAATAATGTATTTAATGCACTTTTTTCTTTAATATTCTGGTTTGTGTTAACATACATTCCCAGGTACCAGTGACACCGCTGGTTAATTTCTTTTTCCAGAGATTTCAAGCTAAGGTCAATTACCTGTGGTCTGGAGGGCAGAGAAGAGGTTCAGCCAGTAGTTAGACACAAACTGGATGCCCTAATCCAAAGTGCTTTCTACTTACTTATTGTTTATACCTTATATAGCTCCAGGAAGTAGCTAAAATGATGTGTATCCTCTTGCATCATTCCTCCTGGCTCTGTTCTCTTGACTTTGGTGTAAGCCAGCCCTACTAATCTCTCCACATTTAAGCTCATCTCTTCCTTGCAGTGCAGACTAATTTTGGCTTCAGGCAAGAATTACCAGAGAAGTCTTTTCCCATACACCTCTCTACTTACCTAAGTATAAGTAAGTAAGTAAGTAAACAAATAAATAAATAAATAAATAAATCTATTTTTGTGTCTGGAGGCTGTGAGATGGGAAGGCTTAGTATTAAGTCACCTTCCCTGTTAGATGGATTCACGGACAATGAACCTTTAGGCAATGACAATGTGGCCCTGTTCTGATGGTGGGGACCATGTATAGAGAGATGCACACATTCCATTCTCTTACTTCCTTGCCTCAGTATGGAAGGAATAGTGAAGGTGGATTCTTTAGGGCCAGGAAATTATCATCCTCCCCCTAAACAATAAGGAGGCACAGAGAGGCATGGAAAATCAAAATGTAGGGAAGTCATGGGCCCAAATGCAGAAAGGAGAAGGTATATGAGATTTCTTAATTCTGGTAGGGTCAGAGCTATGGGCTGGAGTCAGAGTAGAAAGACATAAATTTAATAAACAAATGAGGATGAGAACAGAGGAAGTATGAAACGATTGTCTTAAATGTCATCTAGTAATTGTGATTTGCATCTGTGGGGCATATGTCGTATAAACAACAGAGTTCTGTAGCCCCAAGATGCTCCTTCATGCACACCAGTTCTTGACAATAGACAACTGGCCTTTGTTTTCCATCCTGAGGATGGGAGGAAGCAGGAAGAATACAAAAAAAAAAAGTTTTCTGCCCCTCTTACATGTCAAGTGTGCACAAGGTGCTTTCATTAATCTTATCAAGTCAGTGAGGTAGTTATTATTCCTATTTTACAGATGAGAAGATAAAGCTTCCTAATTCTCAGGCAAGAGCCCTTCCTCCTGTGAACCATCATGACGTAGTGGTCTTCAGCCCTGTTGCCAATGTTCCAGTCTTTCTTCCCCATCCCAAATATGGGTCATTCTATATGACATCACTCCAGTGTGTTTGTGCCAGTGAAAGATGCAGATCTTACTTCCTATTTCTGACTGCCTCATCTCTGCTAATGCTCTGGTCTCTGCCTGCTTCACAAGAGTCTCCTTCACCGAGTCATGCCTCTAATTCAAACCTTGCCGCTTGTGTGGCAAAACTAGGCATGTTCAGCCTGATAATAATAACAATAATGGCATGTATCATTTTTTGAGCACTTACCATGCGCCAGATTTGGATCAAGCTCTTAACATGCATTATCTTATTTATTCCTTGCTCTAGCTCTTGCAAGTACTATTATTATCCCCACTTTACAGAAGAGGAAAAATAAATTCTTGCCTACATCATAAATATCATCTAGTACAACTCCCCCTCTCCCTGCATCCTGCCCCAGCCCATTGGCTTTCTTGCTGAGCCAGTGGGCTAGAGTCAGAGTAGAGAGCCATGAATTTAACAAACACATGATGATGAGAACCAGGTTTAACTTGCTCAATATAATATTTCTTGCTGTTCCTCAGATAGTTCAAATGCGTTCCCACTTCACAGTCTTTACACTTGCTATTCCCTCTGTAAGGAACTCTATTCCCCCAGATTTATTCTCATGGTTGACTCCTTCACGTATTTGAATCTCAATTCAGATGTCACTTTAGGCTTTCTTTGCCTCTAAAATAGCATACATATACACATACCCCTATCACTGTTTTTTCCCTGACCCTGCTTTCCCTGCTTTTTTTATTCTCTTCTTTCTCTCCTTCTTTCTTTCTCCTTCCCTCTTTCTTTCTTCCTTTCTTTCTCTCTTTCTTTCTTTCTTTCTTTCTTCCTTCCTTCCTTCCTTCCTTCCTCCTTCCTTCCTCTCTCTCTCCCACCTCCCTCCCTTCCTCCCTTTCTTTCATTCTTTCATTCTTGTAGTTGATATCATTCTAAAGGTCTCTTAATTTGTTGACTTATTTATTGCCTTTCTCCCCTACCAGACTATAAGCTCCATAAAACCAGGGATTTCATATGTTTGTTTATATCTATGTATTGTCCCCAATGCATAGTAAGCACTTAACTTATGTCTGATAGATGAATCTAGTGCTATCTGACTCCATAATCAGTGTTTTTAATTACTACACTTGACTTCTAGTTTGTCAAAAATGGGTAGTCACTTCTCTTGGGGAAGAGACAATTTATCCCTTAAAACTTTTATGTGAAATAATTAGAGAACAATTATTTTTAAAATTAGGATATGAGATGCCCAAATGCAGGCATTTTATCTTCCCTCCTGTGCTGTAATGGAAGAAAGGTGAACATTAGAGCCAGAAAGAACTAGTTTCAAGTCCCTGGGCTGCCTTAGGTCTCTTCGTGACTTTAAAATGTTTATTCCCTTGTGAGCCTTAGTTTCCATATATGTCACATATAGTTATTGTGACAAATAAATGAGCTATCATAGGTAACTTGCCTAGTTTACTGGCTAGCACATTGTAGGCACTTAATAAATGTCAGTGCCTCATCTCTTGACACTTCTCCCAGAGTGAAACTTATCATGACATTTGTTAATTAGTGGATTGAATATTTATTTTGTACCCTTCAGTAGCATCTAATATAGGGGTTTGCACATGGATGGTACTGACAGATTTTTTTTCTTTAATTAACTTGCTTGATTAATATTCATTTACTTCCTACTTGGAGGCAGGTCTGGAAGGTATGTATGTCCAATGTGGGAATACTATGAAGCTGGAAGGAAGAGAAAATAAGCTTGATGACAAAAGAGGGTCAATAAAATATGTCCACAAACTGATCTAATTAAGACAAATAGAGTAATGATTATAAAGTAAAGTTCTTCATCTGAATCTAAAAATACAATTGTCTAAGTTCAGGTTGAAAGTGGTATGGTATAGCCCAGTATGTGTGAAAAGTTTAACTTAGGAGTCTTTGTTGTCAGAAAGTTCAGTAAGAATAAGCAGTGTGAGAGGAGGAGAAGATGGTGGAAGAGTAAAACGCGAAGATCAACTTCCTCCCCAAAGATACATAAGAAATACGTCTACACGTGGAACTGCTCCTATAGAACACCCACTGAATGCTGGCAGAAGAGGTCAGACCTCCCAAAAGGCAAGAAACTCCCCACGTACCTGGGTAGGACAAAAGAAAAAAGAAATAACAGAGACAAAAGAATAGGGACGGGACCTGCACAAGTGGGAGGGAGCTGTGCAGGAGGAAAGGTTTCCACACACTAGGAAGCCCCTTCGTGGGCAGAGACTGCGGGTGGCAGATGGGGGAAGCTTCGGGGCCACGGAGGAGAGCGCAGCCACAGGGGTGCGGAGGACAAAGCGGACAGATTCCCGCACAGAGGATCGGTGCCGATCAGCACTCACCAGCCCAAGAAGCTTGTCTGCTCACCCGCCGGGGAGGGTGGGGGCTGGGAGCTGAGACTCGGGCTTTGGAAGTCAGACCCCAGGGAGAGGACTGAGGTTGGCGGCGTGAAAACAGCCTGAAGGGGTTAGTGCACCACAGCTAGCCAGGAGGGAGTCCGGGAAAAGGTCTGCAGCTGCTGAAGAGGCAAGAGACTTTTTCTTGCCTCTTTGTTTCCTGGTGCACGAGGAGAGGGGATTCAGAGCGCCGCTTAAAGGAGCTCCAGAGACGGGCACGAGCCGCGGCTATCAGCGTGGACCCCAGAGACGGGCATGAGACGCTAAGGCTGCTACTGCCGCCATCAAGAAGCCTGTGTGTGAGCACAGGTCACTCTCCACACCACCCTTCCTGGGAGCCTGTACAGCCCGCCACTGCCAGGGTCCCGTGATCCAGGGAAAAGTTCCCCGGGAGAACGCATGGCGCGCCTCAGGCTGCTGCAACCTCACGCCGGCCTCTGCCGCTGCAGGCTCGCCCCAAATCCATACCCCTCCCTCCCCCCGGACTGAGTGAGCCAGAGCCCCCGAAGCAGCTGCTCCTTTAACCCCATCCTGTGTGAGCGAAAACAGACGCCCTCAGGCGACCTACACACAGAGGCGGGTCCAAATCCAAAGCTGAACCCCAGGAGCTGTATGAACAAAGAAGATAAAGGGAAATTTCTCCCAGCAACCTCAGAAGCAGTGGATTAAAGCTCCACAAATAACTTGATGTACCTGCATCTGTTGAATATCTGAATAGACAACGAATCATCCCAAATTGAGGAGGTGGACTTTGGTAGCAGGATATATTATTTTTTCCCCTTTTCCTCTCTTTCCGTGTGGATGAAAGGCTCGTGGTGCTCCAGCCAGGCATCAGGGCTGTGCCTCTGAGGTGGGAGATCCAACTTCAGAACACTGGTCCACAAGAGACCAGTAATACCAAACGGCAAAAATCTCTCAGAGATCTCCATCTCAACACCAAGACCCAGCTTCACTCAACGACCAGCAAGCTACAGTGCTGGACACCCTATGCCAAACAACTAGCAAGACAGGAACACAGCCCTATCCATTAGCAGAGAGGCTGCCTAAAATCATAATAAGGCCACAGACACCCCAAAACACACCACCAGATGTGGACGTGCCCACCAGAAAGACAAGATCCAGCCTCATCCACCAGAACACAGACACTAGTACCCTCCACCAGGAAGCCTACACAAGCCACTGAACCAACCTTAGCCCCTGGGGACAGACACCAAAAACATCGGGAACTATGAACCTGCAGCCTGCGAGAAGGAGACCCCAAGCACAGTAAGATAAGCAAAATGAGAAGACAGAAAACACACAGCAGATGAAGGAGCAAGGTAAAAACCCACCAGACCTAACAAATGAAGAGGAAATAGGGAGTCTACCTAAAAAAGAATTCAGAATAATGATAGTAAAGATGATCCAAAATCTTGGAAATAGAATAGACAAAATGCAAGAAACATTTAACAAGGACCTAGAAGAACTAAAGAGGAATGAAGCAATGATGAAAAGCACAATAAATGAAATTAAAAACACTCTAGAAGGGATCAATAGCAGAATAACTGAGGCAGAAGAACGGATAAGTGACCTGGAAGATAAAATAGTGGAAATAACTACTGCAGAGCAGAATAAAGAAAAAAGAATGAAAAGAACTGAGGACAGCCTCAGAGACCTCTGGGACAACGTTAAACGCACCAACATTCGAATTATAGGGATCCCAGAAGAAGAAGAGAAAAAGAAAGGGACTGAGAAAATATTTGAAGAGATTATAGTTGAAAACTTCCCTAATATGGGAAAGGAAATAGTTAATCAAGTCCTGGAAGCACAGAGAGTCCCATACAGGATAAACCAAGGAGAAGACAGCCTCTTCAATAAGTGGTTCAGGGAAAACTGGACAGCTACATGCAAAAGAATGAAATTAGAACACTCCCTGACACCATACACAAAAATAAACTCAAAATGGATTAAGGACCTAAATGTAAGGCCAGACACTATCAAACTCTTAGAGGAAAACATAAGCAGAACACTCTATGACATAAATCACAGCAAGATCCTTTTTGACCCAGCTCCTAGAGAAATGGAAATAAAAACACAAATAAACAAATGGGACCTAATGAAACGGAAAAGGTTTTGCACAGCAAAGGAAACCATAAACAAGACCAAAAGACAACCCTCATAATGGGAGAAAATATTTGCAAATGAAGCAATTGACAAAGGATTAATCTCCAAGATTTACAAGCAGCTCATGCAGCTCAATAACAAAAAAACAAACAACCCAATCCAAAAATGGGCAGAAGACCTAAATAGACATTTCTCCAAAGAAGATATACAGATTGCCAACAAACACATAAAAGAATTCTCAACATCATTAATCATTAGAGAAATGCAAATCAAAACTACAATGAGATATCATCTCACACTGGTCAGAATGGCCATCATCAAAAAATCTAGAAACAATAAATGCTGGAGAGGGTGTGGAGAAAAGGGAACCCTCTTGCACTGTTGGTGGGAATGTAAATTGATACAGCCACTATGGAGAACAGTATGGAGGTTCCTTAAAAAACTAAAAATAGAACTACCATATGACCCAGCAATCCCACTACTGGACCTATACCCTTAGAAAACCATAATTCAAAGAGTCATGTACCAAAATGTTCATTGCAGCTCTATTTACAATAGCCAGGACATGGAAGCGACTTAAGTGTCCATCTTCAGATGAATGGATAAAGAAGATGTGGCCCATATATACAATGGAATATTACTCAGCCATAAAAAGAAACGAAATGGAGTTATTTGTTGTGAGGTGGATGGACCTAGAGTCTGTCATACAGAGTGAGGTAAGTCAGAAAGACAAAAACAAATACAGTATGCTAACACGTATATATGGAATCTAAGGAAAAAAAAAAAAAAAGGTCATGAAGAACCTAGTGGCAAGACAGGAATAAAGACACAGACCTACTAGAGAATGGACTTGAGGATATGGGGAGGGGGAAGGGTAAGACGTGACAAAGAGAGAGAGTGGCATGGACATATATACACTGCAAAGCGTAAAATAGATAGCTAGTGGGAAGCAACCGCATAGCACAGAGAGATCAGCTCTGTGCTTTGTGACCACCTAGAAGTGTGGGATAGGGAGGGCGGGAGGGAGGGAGATGCAAGAGGGAAGAGATATCGGAACATATGTATATGTATAACTGATTCATTTTGTTATAAAGCAGAAACTATCACACCATTGTAAAGCAATTATACTCCAATAAAGATGTTAAAAAAAAAGAAAAAAATACTCATGGCTACAAAAATTATTTTTTAACCTATGTAGTCCATACTTTTGCACACAACAAAGTGCTTGGCTTGGAACACACTGTCCTTATGTGATACTACTATTTACACTTGCCAACTAAATTTTTTTAACTGCTTCCTTCTTGGCCAGACTAACTGAGATTGGCATATTCTCCATCATGAAAGGTGTCAAATATGAAGTCCACTAAGCAAAACAGTCTCAGACAAACATGGTTGAGGATTGTCCTTAATAAAATGTTCTGTGATTTTTTCCAAAAAAAAAAAAAAAGAATAAGCAGTGTGATATGGCTATTAAAAAAGAAAAATGAATATCATATGGATTTCAGGGTACCCTTTGGATCTTGTCATCACCTGGAATTGATCCACTTACAGAATCTTAAATAACATTTTCTTCCTTGGACCACAATCCTTTATGCTTCTAGCTTTCTCCTTGGTTCCTACTCAGTGTATTTTCTTCCTCTTTAACACCAGTCTGATTACCCTGGTACTTCTTCCTAGTCAATTAATCCTGTATGGCTCTACCTCTTTCCCTATGGAGCTTAGACCCCACAACACATCATATTAGCCATAACTTTAATGACATAATCCCCTTGTATTTTACATACACTTACGCTGATAAAAGATTGTCAGCCAAGGGTTATCTCAGAATATCCAGGATGGTGGATCCAGAGGGGTAGGGTGAAATGAGGAAGGAATATTCAAAGTCAATATAACTCCTTCCCAGAGATTCTGTTCCACACCCACTCCAGCCTTGGTTGATATTCACTGCCCTGTAATAAGCCACAGTTGTAGTGTTGTAGTAACAAGTGTGGACTCAGATTGAGACCACCTGTGTTTGAATCCTGATTCTTCGGTTTGCTAGCAGTGTAGATAACCTCTGCATTTTGGTTTCTTTGTCTGTAAAATGAGAATAGAATAGACTCTTAAACCCTAGAATTGTTGTAATGATTAAATGAATGAGCATATGTAAAGCATTTATAACAGTGTCTGGAGGATGGTAGGTGCTCAGAAATTGTTAATTATTGTTCCTGTCGCACACACTTCAGGAGTATTTCAGTGGGAAAAGTTTGAGAACCCTTGCTGTGTGCTCCCTTCTCAACATATTAGGGCCCTACAAAATCTATGCGCTCCATCCTTAGCTGGGCTTTAATTGCTACACTTGACAATCATTTTAATGTGTCCTAGGTCAGCCTGCCTTCCCGTTCCCCACATCAGGTATTCCATAATTTTCACCCACTCCTCAAACTATTTATCCCACTCCAGTTGGAATATTTCCTTAAATATTTAAGTATTTTCTTAAATACTTTGTATCACGTATTAACATACACATCTACCTTCCTCTATTAAGTTGTAAGCTCCTTTAGGGCAGGGGTTTTGTTTTGATCCTGTTTTAATTTACTGCTTGCCATAACACTTGATACCACAGCATTGTTGGTCAAATGAATGAATGCATGAACAAATGAACAACTCATGAATGTACTAATAAAAATGTGCATCTTTAGGAGGACGGAAGATAATCTTCCTGATTTTATTACTTTTTAAAAAAATTTCACCAAAGTTAGACAAAAGAAAAAAGAGCCCCAGTTAAAAGATCTTTCAGATCCCTTCCACTTCCAAGAGTTTGTGATGCTACCTTGTCCTTGATACTATGGGGGATACTGATGTGTAAGATATGTGTTCCAGTGACCTTAAAGTATATGTGAGAAGATCAGTCTAGCATCTATGAAAAACCTAAATAACAATATGATAAAGGTGATAAGGCAATAGGGCTAGACATCAAACTAGCCATATACCATAAATAACAGCTCAGAGGATGGAGTATATACTAATGGCTGGATTGGTTAGACAAGGCTTCCTGGAAGGGATGGACTTGAGCTGGACTTTAGCAGATAAGAAGGCATGAGTAATGTAGTAATAACAGTAAAGAGGCAGTGTAGCAAGTGGTTAGGAGGATGGGCCCTACAGTCCAACTTTCTGGCTTTAAACCTAGCTCTCCCACTTACTGGCCATATGATTTGGGACAAGTAACTGCATCTCTCTAAGCCTCAACTACTTTCATACATTTAAGATGGTAATCTTGTTTGCCTCATGTTTTGAGGGATAAATAAGATATTGTGTATAAAGAACGTAGCAGAGTGACTAGTTTATAGTAAGCACTTAATAAATCACTTAATAATTGATGGTTGTTGCTATTATACCTTATATATACTGAGGGCTTCTATTTTGAAGAAGTTTTTTACAGCTATCCTCAGCAATGCTCTTAGAGCAGGGAAAAGATTATTATGTCCATTTGACAGATGGAGAAGCTGAGGACTAGAATACAGGAGTGACTTATCAAGGGTGAGCTAATGGAAGAGTCAAGCTTCTTGAATCTCTGGCAGACCAGAGCTTTTCTTGAGGCCTCCCTCTGACCATCAGTTGATCTTTCATACTCTGCTACATCACAGCTTCTGAACAGCTATTTTATGCATGTCTACGTGATAGAGCAGGGTGGAGTACAGCAAGGTGGGAGAATATGTAGGAAGAGTGTTGAGAAAAAGCCATAATGACCTTTAGGATTTGATGTTTGTTAAGGATGACCTGGTTCAGTGGAAAAGGTCCAGGCTCTGGCTTCTAGGACATGGAAGAGGTAAAACAGATAACTCACCCCACTGTGATAGAAATCATTGGGTGGGGAGGGTATAAAAGTAGTCCAGGCCTCACACTCCTTATCACTCATAAAGGCAAATGGAAAGTGTTGACAGGGTTGAGTCAATTTCCCGAGGAGGAAGGAAGAACTTTTGTACAATAATTAATAACACCTGGCAAAACTCTTTCTGATTGGCCAACATATAACTCTCTAGGATTCAGTGTTGTGCAGTTCATGTCTGGTTATCACAGTAAGACAAATGTAAAAATAACAACACTTTCTTTAGATCACTCACTCATTAGCATCCCCCACTCAGAGAAAAAACACATCTTGGGTTAGCCTTTCTTTTTTTTTTTTTTTCAGGATCCTGTTCTAAAGGGTCCTCCCTCCCTCTTTCTAAGCAAGGTTAGGTCAGACCACAGGTAAATAGCCTCACCATTTCAATGTGCTTCATTCTCACAGTTAACTGCTGCCTCTCTGTGCTAAGCTGTGAGATTGATACTCTCTTACCATATGTATGGTGTAGTTTCTAAACATCACAGCCTAGAGTGTCTAAAAAATCAACTCTGCCAACTGCCTACCATATTGCCAGGTATCATACTTTTTTTTTTCTTAATTTTATTTATTTATTTATTTATTTATTTATTTTTGACTGTGTTGGGTCTTCGTTTCTGTGCATGGGCTTTCTCTAGTTGTGGCGAGCGGGGGCCACTCTTCATCGTGGTACATGGGCCTCTCACTGTCGCGGCCTCTCTTGCTGCGGAGCACAAGCTCCAGATGCTCAGGCTCAGTAGTTGTGGCTCACGGGCCTAGTTGCTCCACGGCATGTGGAATCTTCGCAGACCAGGGCTCGAACCCGTGTCCCCTGCATTGACAGGCAGATTCTCAACCACTGTGCCTCATACTTTTTAAAATAGGAACCCTTTAACAAAAATTGGTTGGGGACTTTTTATTGAGATATATTTGGCATATGACATTATATTAGGTTCACATGTATATCATAATGATTCAATATTTGTATATATTGTGATGATTGGGGAATATTATTTTTTAACATTTTTATTGGAGTATAATTGCTTTACAGTGTTGTGTTAGTTTCTGCTGTATAACAACGTGAATCAGCTATATGCATATGTATATCTCCATATCCCCTCCGTCTTGAATCTCCCTCCTACCCTCCTTATCCCACCCCCCTAGGTCATTGCAAAGCACCAAGCTGATCTCCCTGGGCCATGCAGCTACTTCCCACTACCTGTTTTACATTTGGTAGTGTATATATGTCAGTGCTACTCTCTTACTTCGTCCTAGCTTACCCTTCCCCCTCCCTGTGTCCTCAAGTCCATTCTCTACATCTGTGTCTTTATTCTTGTCCTGCCCCTAGTTTCATCAGAACCATTTTTTTTTTTAGATTCCACATATATGTATTAGCATATGGTATTTGTTTCTCTCTTTCTGACTTACTTCACTCTCTATAACAGTCTCTAGGTCCATCCACCTCACTACAAACAACTCAATTTCGTTTCTTTTTATGGCTGAGTAATATTCCATTGTATATATGTGCCACATCTTCTTTATCCATTCATCTGTCAATGGGCACTTAGGTTGCTTCCATGTCCTGGCTATTGTAAATAGAGCTGCAATGAACATTGTGGTACATGTCTCTTTTTGAATTCTGGTTTTCTCAGGGTATATGCCCCGTAGTGGGATTGCTGGGTCATATGGTAGTTCTATTTTTAGTTTTTTAAGGAACCTCCATACTGTTCTCCATTGTGGCTCTACCAATTTACATTCCCACTAACAGTGCAAGAGGGTTCCCTTTTCTCCACACCCTCTCCAGCATTTATTGTTTGTAGATTTTTTTATGATGGCCATTCTGACTGGTGTGAGGTGATACCTCATTGGAGTTTTGATTTGCATTTCTCTAATGATTAGTGATGTTAGGAATATTTTCATGTGTTTGTTGGCAATCTGTATATCTTCTTTGGAGAAATGTCTATTTAGATATTCTGCCCATTTTTGGATTGGCTTGTTGTTGTTTTTTCTTTTGATATTGAGCTGCAGGAGCTCCTTATATATTTTGAAGATTAATCCTTTGTCAGTTGCTTCGTATGCAAATATTTCTCTAGTTCTGAGGGTTGTCTTTTCATCTTGTTTATGGTTACCTTTGCTATTCAAAAGTGTTTAAGTTTCATTAGGTCCCATTTGTTTATTTTTGTTTTTAATTTTCTTTTCTCTAGGAGGTGGGTCAAAAAGGATCCTGCTGTGATTTATGTTGTAGAGTTTTCTGCCTATGTTTTTCCTCTAAGAATTTTATAGTGTCTGGCCTTACATTTATGTCTTTAATCCATTTTGAGTTTATTTTTGTGTATGGTGTTAGGAAGTGTTCTAATTTCATTCTTTTACATGTACCTGTCCAGTTTTCCCATCACCACATATTGAAGAAGCTGTCTTTTCTCCATTGTGGAGAATGTTATTAATCTCCATCCTACAGATGAGCAAACTGAGGCTTGAAAAAGACACCAGAGGCAATGGAACTAGAAATCAATGCCAAGTATCTGGTTCCAAAGCCACATGTTCTGTGAATTGAAACTTCTCATTGTGGAAGAAAAGGAGCACCATCCAGGCATTATGCATGCTAAACTTGTATCTGTCTTGAGTCTTAATTCTCACAACAAACTAATGAGTTAGCTAGTTCTGTTATCTCCACTTTACTGATGAAGAAATTAAGGCTCATACTCACTTCCACAGAACATAAACTAAAATAGGAGCAATAGGTACATGATTTGCATGGCCCTATATAAAGGGGACATATAAATTCATAGGTTACACTACATTTTGTATATTTGTTCAATAAAATGATGACTAACAACAAGAATGAATGAATAACTGTAATACCCAATATATTGAATGAATCTCACATTCATAATATTGAGTGAAAGAAGCAAGACACAAAACAGAACATAGTATATGATTCCATTCATATGAAATTTAAAAACAGACAAAACTACAGTGTTTATAGAGAGAAAGAAGAAAGGAAACTATTATTTATTATTGTATATTGTCATTTATATTCCTCTCCTCATTTGATCACTCCCTCCATACCTTCCTTTCTCTCTCCCTCACTCCTGTCACTTTTCTTAATGTGTTATATATCTTAAAATAAAATTGTTACTCTTCTATGTCATAGAGAAGGGCCTGAGACTTTCCTGAGGGGAATTTTACAGGCTCCATCTTGGGATACACCACATCCTAAGTCTAAGCATGACAATTGTCAGAGGGCCAAAATATGGTAGAGAGATGGGCTGGGGACAGTTACCATACATGACCCTGTAGTGGGTAGAACAGTGAGCTCACAGGGAACAAGTGGGTCTTCGAAAAGGGTATGTCACATGGCAAAAACAAAAGCCTCATAGCTCACTGTACTCCAAACCCCCAGAATGAAAAACTCTAAAGAGGCTAAAATGCTAATGTTAAAACTTCCTAAATATTGATATAAACCTTTATTCCTTCCTCTAATCCAGAAGTTGTAGGGACCAGAGAATAATGGCTGGTTAGCATGGTATAGTAGAAAAAGAACAGAGTTTGGGTGTCAGACTGAATTAGGTTATATCTTGGCTCTGGCCAAGATTTGTGACATTGAGTAAGTCACTTCCTCTCTCTGAGTCTCAGTTTCCTCATAAATAATGATGAGCGTAGCACATACATACAAACCAATAAAATTTAAATTCGGTACTAATACTATATAACTTACAGAGTTGTTTTAGGAAAGAGTCTGGAAATTAGTAGGTGCACAATAAATAAACATTCCTTACATTTCCTTTATTTTGTGGCCCCAGCCAGTCCTCAGGAGGTAAAGCAGAAAACTCAGTGCCAGATGACTTGAGAGGATATGTTCTAGTTTATTTTTGGAAGGATGTACTTCAAAACCTACAAATTTGTCATTGTCAAAAGGAGAAGACACTCCTGAACACCAAACATCAATCTTCCAACTGCTTCAAGGTCTCTGTTGTATGGGAGAACAGATAAACAGAGAGAGGATGTCTACCTGGCTATCTACCTTCATCAAAAAAATATTCTGGAGAGGAGCCTCAAGATGGCGGAAGAGTAAGACGTGGAGATCACCTTCCTCCTGACAAATACATCAGAAATACATCTAAATGTGGAACAACTCCTACAGAACACCTACTGAATGCTGGCAGAAGACCTCAAACCTCCTGAAAGGCAAGAAACTCCCCATGTACCTAGGTAGGGCAAAAGAGAAAAGAAAAAGCAGAGACAAAAGAATAGGGACGGGACCTGCACCAGTGGGAGGGAGCTGTGAAGGAGGAAAGGTTTCTATACATTAGGATGGCCCTTTGCGGGTGGAGACTGTGGGAGGCAGAGGGGGAAAGCTTCAGAGCCTCGGAGGAGAGCGCAGCAACAGGGGTGTGGAGGGCAAAGCGGAGAGATTCCCACACAGAGGATCAGTGCCAACGAGCACTCACCAGCCTGAAGGGCTTGTCTGCTCACCCGGGGGGCTGTGAGCTGAGGCTCGGGCTTCGGAGGTCAGACCCCAGGGACAGAACTGGGGTTGGCTTTGTGAACACAGCCTGAAGGGGACTAGTGTGCCACAGCTAGCTGGGAAGGAGTCCAGGAAAAAGTCTGAACCTGCTGAAGAGACAAGAGACATTTTTTTGTTTCCTGGTGTGCAAGGAGAGGGGATTAAGAGCACCACTTAAACGAGCTCCAGAGACGGGTGTGAGCCACAGCTATCAGCACAGACCCCAGAGACGGGCATGAGATGCTAAGACTGCTGCTACAGCCACCAAGAAACCTGTGTGCAAGCACAGGTCACTATCCACACCTCACCTCCTGGGAGCCTGTGCAGCCTGCCACTGCCAGGGTCCCGTGATCCAGGGGCAACTTCCCCGGGAGAACACATGGTGCGCCTCAGGCTGGTGCAACATTACACCAGCCTCTGCCACCGCAGGCTCGCCCCACACACCGTACCCCTCCCTCCATCCGGCCCGAGAGAGCCAGAGGCCCCGAATCAGCTGCTCCTTTAACCCCATCCTGTCTGGCGAAAACAGACGCCCTCAGGTGACCTACAGTCAGAGGCAGGGCCAAATCCAAAGCTGAATCCCAGGAGCTGTGCGAACAAAGAGGAGAAAGGGAAATTTCTCCCAGCAGTCTCAGGAGCTGTGGATTAAATCTCCACAATCAACTTGATGTACTCTGCATCTGTGGAATACCTGAATAGACAATGAATCATACCAAATTGAGGAGATGGACTTTGGGAGCAATGATATATATATATATATATATATATATATATATATATATATATATATATATATATGTATTTTCCCCCCTTTATCTCTTTTTCTGTGTGGGTGACAGGCTCTAGATGCTACAGCCATGTGTCAGGGCTGTGCCTCTGAGGTGGAAGAGCCAAGTACAGGACATTGGTCCACAAGAGAACTCCCAGCTCCACATAAAATCAAACGGCAAAAATCTCCCAGAGATCTCCATCTCAACGCCAAGACCCAGCTCCACTCAATGACGAGCAAGCTACAGTGCTGGACACCATATGCCAAAAAAATAGCAAGACAGGAACACAACACCACTCATTAGCAGACAGGCTGCCTAAAATCATAATAAGGCCAAAAACACCCCAAAACACACCACGAGACATGGACCTGCCCACCAGAAAGACAAAATCCAGCCTCATCCACCAGAGCACAGGCACTAGTCGCCTCCACCAGGAAGCCTACACAAGCCACTGAACCAACCTTAGCCACTGGGGGCAGACGTCAAAAACAATAGGAATTGTGAACCTGCAGCCTGTGAAAAGGAGACCCCAAACACAGTAAGTTCAGCAAAATGAGAAGAAATAGAAACACACAGCAGATGAAGGAGCAAGGTAAAAACACAACAGACCTAACAAATGAAGAGGAAACAGGCAGTCTACTTGAAAAAGAATTCAGAATAATGATAGTAAAGATGATCTAAAATCAGGGAAATAGAATGGAGAAAGTACAAGAAACGTTTAACAAGGACGTAGAAGAACTAAAGAGCATACAAACAGTGATGAACAACACAATAAATGAAATTAAAAATTCTCTAGAAGGGATCGATAGCAGAATAACTGAGGCAGAAGAACAGATAAGTGACCTGGAAGATAAAATAGTGGAAATAACTACTGCAGAGCGGAATAAAGAAGAAACAATGAAAAGAATTGAGGACAGTCTCAGAGACTTCTGGGACAACATTAAACGCACCAACATTCGAATTATAGGGATCCCAGAACAAGAAGAGAAAAAGAAAGGGACTGAGAAAATATTTGAAGACATTATAGTAGAAAACTTCTCTAATATGGGAAAGGAGATAATCAAGTCCAGGAAGCACAGAAAGTCCCATACAGGATAAATCCAAGGAGAAACATGCCAAGACACAAAGTAATCGAACTATCAAAAATTAAATACAAAGAACAAATATTAAAAGGAGCAAGGGAAAAACAACAAGTAACACATAAGGGAATCCCCATAAGGTTAACAGCTATCTTTCAGCAGAAACTCTGCAAGCCAGAAGGGAGTGGCAGGATATATTTAAAGTGATGAAAGAGAAAAACCTACAACCAAGATTACTCTACCCAGCAAGGATATCATTCAGATTTGACAGATAAATTAAAAGCTTTACAGACAAGCAAAAGCTAAGAGAATTCAGCACCACCAAACCAGCTTTACAACAAATGCTAAAGGAACTTCTGTAGGCACAGAACACAAGAGAAGGAAAAGACCAACAATAGTAAACCCAAAACAATTAAGAAAATGGTAATAAGAACATACATATCAATAATTACCTTAAATGTAAATGGATTAAATGCTCCAAGCAAAAGACATAGATTGGATGAATGGATACAAAAACAAGACCCATATATATGCTGTCTACAAGAGACCCACTTTAGACCTAGGGACACATACAGACTGACAGTGAGGGGATGGAAAAAGATATTCCATGCAAATGGAAATCAAAAGAAAGCTGGAGTAGCAATTCTCATATCAGACAAAATAGACTTTAAAACAAAGACTATTACAAGAGACAAAGAAGGACACTACATAATGGATCAAGGGATCAATCCACGAAGAAGATAGAATAATTGTAAATATTTATGCACCCAACATAGGAGCACATCAATACATAAGGCAAATACTAACAGCCATAAACAGGGAAATCGACAGCAACAAAATCACAGAAGGGGACTTTAACACCCCACTTTCACCAATGGACAGATCATCAAAAATGAAAATAAATAAGTAAACACAAGCTTTAAATGATACATTAAACAAGATGGACTTAATTGAAATTTATAGGACATTCCATACAAAAACAACAGAATACACATTCTTCTCCAGTGCTCATGGAACATTCTCCAGGATAGATCATATCTTGTGTCAAAAATCAAGCCTTGGTAAATTTAAGAAAATTGAAATCATATCAAGTATCTTTTCTGACCACAATGCTGTGAGACTACATATCAATTACAGGAAAAAATCTGTAAGAAATATAAGCACATGGAGACTAAACAACATACTACTTAATAACCAAGAGATCACTGAAGAAATCAAAAAGGAAATCAAAAAACCCCTAGAAACAAATGACAATGAAAACACATCGACCCAAAACCTATGGGATGCAGGAAAAGCAGTGCTAAGAGGGAAGTTTATAGCTATACAAGCCTACCTTAAGACACAAGAAACGTCTCAAATAAACAACCTAACCTTATACCTAAAGCAATTAGAGAATGAAGAATTAAAAAACCCCAAAGTTAACAGAAGGAAAGAAATCATAAAGATGATATCAGAACTAATGGAAAAGAAATGAAGGAAACGATAACAAAGATCAGTAAAACTAAAAGTTGGTTCTTTGAGAAGATAAACAATATTGATAAACCATTAGCCAGGCTTTTCAAGAAAAAAAGGGAGAAGACTCAAATCAATAGAATTAGGAAAGAAAAAGGAGAAGTAACAACTGACACTGCAGTAATACAAAGGATCATGAGAGATTACTACAAGCAACTATATGCTAATAAAATGGACAACCTGGAAGAAATGGACAAATTCTTAGAAATGCACAACCTTCTGAGACTGAACCAAGAAGAAATAGAAAATATGAACAGACCAATCACAAGCACTGAAATCAAAACTGTGATTAAAAATCTTCCAAGAAACAAAAGCCCAGGACCAGATGGCTTCACAGGCGAATTCTATCAAACATTTAGAGAAGAGCTAACACCTATCCTTCTCAAACTCTTCCAAAAAATTGCAGAGGAAGGAACACTCCCAAACTCATTCTATGAGGCCACCATCACCCTGATACCAAAACCAGACAAAGACACTACAAAAAAAGAAAATTACAGACCAATATCACTGATGAATATAGATGCAAAAATCCTCAACAAAATACTAGCAAACAGAATCCAACAGCACATTAAAAGGATCATACAGCATGATCAAGTGGGGTTTATCCCTGGAATGCAAGGAGTCTTTAATATATGCAAATCAATCAACGTGACATACCGTATTAAAAAATGGAAGAAGAAATAGCATATGAACATCTCAATAGATGCAGGGAGAGCTTTCGACAAAATTCAACACCTCTTTATGATAAAAACCTTCCAGAAAGTAGGCATAGAGGGAACTTTCCTCAACATAATAAAGGCCATATATGAAAAACCCACAGCCAGCATCGTCCTCAATGGTGAAAAACTGAAACCATTTCCACTAAGATCAGGAACAAGACAAGGTTGCCCACTCTCACCACTATTATTCAACATAGTTTTGGAAGTTTTAGCCACAGCAATCAAAGAAGAAAAGAAATAAAAGGAATCCAAATCCAAAAAAAAGAAATAAAGCTGTCACTGTTTGCTGATGACATGATACTATACACAGGGAATCCAAAAGATGCCACCAGAAAACTACTAGAACTAATCAATGAATTTGGTAAAGTAGCAGGATACAAAAGTAATGCACAGAAATCTCTTGCATTCCTATACACTAATGATGAAAAATCTGAAAGTGAAATTAAGAAAACACTCCCATTTATCATTGCAACAAAAAGAATAAAATATATAGGAATAAACCTACCTATGGAGACAAAAGACCTGTATACAGAAAATTATAAGACACTGATGAAAGAAATTAAAGATGACACAAATAGATGGAGAGATATACCATGTTCTTGGATTAGAAGAATCAACATTGTGAAAATGACTATTCTACCCAAAGTAATATACAAATTCAATGCAATCCCTGTCAAACTACCACTGGCATTTTTCAGAGAACTAGAACAAAAAATTTCACAATTTGTATGGAAACACAAAAGACCCCAAATAACCAAAGCAATCTTGAGAAAGAAATACGGAGCTGGGGGAATCAGGCATCTTGACTTCAGAATATACTACAAAGCTACAATAATCCAGAGAGTATGGTACTCTATAGAAACAGAAATATAGATCAATAGAACCGGAGAGAAAGCCCAGAGATAAACCCACGCACATATTGTCACCTTATATTTGATAAAAGGGGCAGGCATATACAGTGGAGAAAAGACAGCCTCTTCAATAAGTTGGGCTGGGAAAATTGGACAGCTACATGTAAAATAATGAAATTAGAACACTCCCTAACATCATACACAAAAATAAACTCAAAATGGATTAAAGACCTAAATTTAAGGCCAGACACCATCACACTCTTAGAGGAAAACATAGACAGAACACTCTATGACATAAGTCACAGCAAGATCCTTTTTGACCCACCTCCCAG
The DNA here is from genome assembly GCF_949987535.1 of Balaenoptera acutorostrata. Classification (NCBI taxonomy): domain Eukaryota; kingdom Metazoa; phylum Chordata; class Mammalia; order Artiodactyla; family Balaenopteridae; genus Balaenoptera; species Balaenoptera acutorostrata. The sequence continues at coordinate 56,644,584 of NC_080085.1, read as the reverse complement.
AGAAATGGAAATAAAAACAAAAATAAAGAATTTGGACTGAATGAAACTTAAAAGCTTTTGCACAGTACAGGAAACCATAAACAAGACAAAAAGACAACGCTCAGAATGGGAGAAAATATTTACAAATGAAACAAGTGACAAAGGTTTAATCTCCAAAACATACAAGCAACTCATGCAGCTCAATATCAAAAAAACAAACAACCCAATCCAAAAATGGGCAGAAGACCTAAACAGACATTTCTCCAAAGAAGATATACAGATTGCCAACAGACACATGAAAGAATGCTCAACATCATTAATCATTAGGGAAATGCAAATCAAAACTACAATGAGATATCAACTCACACCGGTCAGAATGGCCATCATCAAAAAATCTAGAAACAATAAATGCTGGAGAGGGTGTGGAGAAAAGGGAACACTCTTGCACTGTTGGTCAGAATGTAAATTGATACAGCCACTATGGAGAACAGTATGGAGGTTCCTTAAAATACTAAAAATAGAACTACCATATGACCCAGCAATCCCACTACTGGGCATATACCCTGAGAAAACCATAATTCAAAAAAGTCATGTACCAAAATGTTCATTTCAGCTCTATTTACAATAGCCAGGACATGGAAGCAACCTAAGTGTCCATCATCAGATGAATGGATAAAGAAGATGTGGCACATATATACAATGGAATATTACTCAGCTATAAAAAGAAACGAAATGGAGGTATTTGTAGTGAGGTGGCTGGAGTTAGAGTCTGTCATATAGAGTGAAGTAAGTCAGAAAGACAAAAACAAATACAGTATGCTAACACATATATATGGAATCTAAGGGAAAAAAGGTCATGAAGAACCTAGTGGCAAGACGGGAATAAAGACACAGACCTACTAGAGAATGGACTTGAGGATATGGGGAGGGGGAGGTGTAAGATGTGACAGGGTGAGAGAGTGGCATGGACATATATACACTACCAAATGTAAAATAGATAGCTAGTGGGAAGCAGCCACATAGCACAGGGAGATCAGCTCGGTGCTTTGTGACCACCTAGAGGGGTGGGATTGGGAGGGTGGGAGGGAGGGAGATGCAAGAGGGAAGAGAAATGGGAACATATTGTATATGTATAACTGATTCACTTTGTTATAAAGCAGAAGCTAACACACCATTGTAAGGCAATTATACTTAAATAAAGATGTTTAAAAAAAAAAATGAGGGCAGCCTCAGAGAACTCTGAGACAACATTTAACGCTCCAACATTCTCATTATAAGGGTCCCAGAAGGAGAAGAGAAAGAGAAAGGGCCTGAGAAAATATTTGAAGAGATTACAGACAAAAACTTTCCTAACATGGGAAAGGAAACACTCACTCAAGTCCAGGAAGCACAGAGAGTCCCGTACAGGATAACCCAAGGAGGAACACACCGAGACACATATTAATCAAACTGACAAAAATTAAAGCCAAAGAGAAAATATTAATAGCAACAAGGGAAAAGCAACAAATAACAGAAAGATCAGAGCAGAAATAAATGAAATAGAGATAAAGAAGGCAATAGCAAAGATCAATGACACTAAAAGCTGGTTCTTTGAAATGATAAACAAAATTGATAAATCATTAGCCAGACTCATAAAGAAAGAGAGAGGACTCAATTCAATAAAATTAGAAATGAAAAGGAGAAGTTACAGTGGACACCACAAATATACAAAGGATCTTAAAAGACTACTACAAGCAACTATGCACTAATAAAATGGAAAACCTAGGAGAAATGGACAAATTCTTAGAAAATGCAATCTCCCAAGAATGAACCAGGAAGAAATAGAAAATATGAACAGACAAATCACAAGTACTAAATTTGAAACTGTGATTTAAAAACTTCCTACAAACAAAAGTCCAGGATCAGATGGCTTCACAGCTCAATTATATTAAACATTTAGTGAAGAGTTAACATCTACCCTTCTGAAAATTTTCCAAAATTTACAGAGGGAGGGACACTCCCAAGCTCATTCTATGAGGCCACCCTCACTCTAATACCAAACCAAAGATATCACAAAAAAAAGAAAAAGAAAATTACAGGCAAATATCACTGATGAACATCGATGCAAATATCCTCAACAAAATACTAGCAAACCGAACCCAACAACACATTAAAAGGATCATACACCATGATCAAGTGTGATTTATCCCAGGGACACAAGGATTCTTCAATATATGTAAATCAATCAGTGTGATACACTACATCAACAAATTGAAGAATAAAAACCATATGATCATCTCAATAGATGCAGAAAAACTTTTGACAAACTTCAGTACCCATTTATCATAAAAACTCTCCAGAAAGTGGGCATAGAGGAAACACACCTCAACATAATAAAAGCCATATATATCAATCCCACAGCAAACATTCTGAATGGTAAAAAAGTGAAAGCATTTCCTCTAAGATCAGGAATAAGACAAGGATGTCCACTCTCGCCACTATTATTCAACATAGTTTTGGAAGATCTAGCCACGATCACCAGAGAAGAAAAAGAAGTAAAAGGAATCCAAGTGGGAAAGAAGTAAGGAACTTCCCTGGTAGTCTATTGGTTAAGAATCCACCTTCTAATGCAGGGTATGTGGGTTTGATCCCTGGTCAGGGAACTAAGATCCCACATGCCACAGGGCAACTAAACACATGCACTGCAACTAATGAGCCAATGTGCCGCAACTAGAGAGCACACATGCCAAAACTACTGAGCCCACGTGCTCTAGGGCCACAACTCTAGCATGCCACAACTAGAGAGAAGCCCGTGCGCCACAAAGAAGAGCCTGCACACCGCAACAAAAGATCCCACTTGCCAAACCTAAGACCCAATGCAGCCAAATAAATAAATAAATATTTTAAAGAAAGGAAAAGAAAAGAAGTAAAACTGTCACTGTTTGCAGATGACATGATACTATACATAGAAAACCCTAAAATTCCTAGCAGAAAATGATTAGAGCTTATCAATGAATTTGGTAGTTTCAGGATACAAAATTAATACACAGAAACCTCTTGCATTCTGATACACCAACAACAAAAGAGAAATTCAGAAAACAACCCCATTTACCATTGCATCAAATAGAATAAAATACCTAGGAATAAACCTACCTAAAGGGGCAAAAGACCTGTACTCAGAAAATCATAAGATACTGATGAACGAAATCAAAGATGACACAAACAGATGTAGAGATATACCATGTTCTTGGATTGGAAGAATCGATATTGTCAAAATGACTATATACTCAAAGCAGTCTACAGATTCAATGCAATCCCTATCAAATTACCAATGGCATTTTTCACAGAATTAGAGCAAAAAATTTTACAATTTGTATGGAAACACAAAAGACCCTGAATAGCCAAAGCAATCTTGTGAAAGAAAAACGGACCTGGAGGAATCAGGCTCCCTGGTTTCATACTATACTACAAAGCTACAGTCATCAAAACGGTATGGTTGGGCTTCCCTGGTGGTGCAGTGGTTGAGAATCTGCCTGCCGATGCAGGGGACACGGGTTCGAGCCCTTGTCTGGGAAGATCCCACATGCCACGGAGCAACTGGGCCCGTGAGCCACAACTACTGAGCCTGCGCGTCTGGAGCCTGTGTTCCGCAACAAGAGAGGCCACGATAGTGAGAGGCCCATGCACCGCGATGAAGAGTGGTCCCCGCTTGCCGCAACTAGAGAAAGCCCTCGCACAGAAACAAAGATCCAACACAGCCAAAAATAAATAAATAAATTAATTAATTAATTTTAAAAAAAACGGTATGGTACTGGCACAAAAACAGAAATATAGATCAATGGAACAGGATAGAAAGCACAGATATAAACCCACGTACCTATGGTCACCTTATCTATGACAAAGGAGGCAAGAATATACAATAGAGAAAGACAGCCTCTTCAATAAGTGGTGCTGGGAAAACTGGACAGCTACATGTAAAAGAATGAAATTAGAACACTCCCTAACACCATACACAAAAATAAACTCAAAATGGGTTAAACACCTAAATGTAAGGCCATACACTATAAAACTCTTAGAGGAAATTGTAGGCAGAACACCCTTTGACATAAAGCACAACAAGATCTTTTTTCATCCGTTTCCTAAAGTAATGAAAATAAAAACAAAAATAAACAAATCGGACCTAATTAAACTTAAAAGCTTTTGCACAACAAAGGAAAGCATAAAACAAAAAGACAACCCTCAGAATGAGAGAAAATACTGCAAAGAAAACAACCAACAAGGATTAATCTCCAAAATACAAAAACAGATCATGAAGCTCAATATCAAAAAAACAAACAATCCAGTCAAAAAATGGGTGGAAGATGTAAATAGACGTTTCTCCAAAGAAGACATACAGATGGCTAAAAAGCACCTGAAAAGATGCTCAATATCACTAATTATTAGAGAAATGCAAATCAAAACTACAATGAGGTATCACCTCACACCAGTCAGAATGGCCATCATCAAAAAATCTACAAACAACTAATGCTGGAAAGGGTGTGGAGAAAAGGGAACCCTCCTACTTTGTTCGTGGGAATGTAAACTGGTACAGCCAGTATGGAGAACAGTATGGAGGTACCTTAAAAAACTAAAAATAGAACTACCATATGATCCAGCAATCCCACTCCTGGGCATATATCCAGAGAAAACCATAATTCGAAAACATACATGCACCCCAATGTTCATTGCAGCACTATTTATAATAGCCAGGACATGGAAACAACCTAAGTGTCCTTTGATGGAGGAATGGGTAAAGAAGATGTAGTACATATATACAATGGAATATTATTCAGCCAAAGAAAAGAACAAAATAATGCCATTTGCCGTGACATGGATGAACCTAGAGATTGTCATACTGAGTGAAGTAAGTCAGAGAAATACAAACTGATATTGTTTATATGTGGAATCCTAAAAAATGGTACAAATGAACCTATTTACAAAACAGAAATAGAGTCACAGGTGTAGAAAACAAACTTATGGTTACCAAGGGGGAAGCGGGGGGAGAGATAAATTAGGAGATTGGGATTGACATATACACATTATGTCATATACACGTCATATATAAACGTGACATATACACGTTTGCAGTATATATAACATAGGTAACTAATAAGAACCTACTGTATAGCACAGGGAACTCTACTCAATGGTCTGTAATATCCTACATGTGGAAAGAATCTAAAAAAGAGTGGATATATGTATATGTATAACTGATTCACTTTGCTGTACAGCAGAAACTAGCACAACACTGTAAATCAACTATACTCCAATAAAAATTAATTGAAAAAAAAGAAAAAATATCAGTTGCAATCATCACTATTTTGAAAAAAAAAAAAGTTAATATGTCCAAAACCACACACTTGATTCCCTACCCCCATAAAACTTGCTTCTCCCCCAGTCTTCTCATCTGAATAAATGTCATCACCATTCATCCACTTGCTCGGGCCTAAACCTAGGAATCATCATTGATTCCAATTTTTTCACACTGCCCAATTATGTAGAAAATCATCTAAATCTTAATGCCAAAGCAAATACAGAATCCAACTGTTTCTTAACACTTTCATCCAAGTCCAAACCAACATTATTTGTTGCCTTGGCTACTTCTGCAGTCACTTAGCATATCTCCTCATATCCACTCTTGCCCCATAAGGTCCATTGTCCACAGTTAAACCACAGTCATCCTTTTGAAATAGAATTCAAATAATATTTCTCAGACCAAAACCCTCCAGTGGCATCTCAACACACTTAAAATAAAATCCAAACTCCTTACCATGGTCTACAAGGCCCTTCATTATTTGCCAATTTCTGACCTCTAAGACTGGTATTTTTGTTATTCTTTGAGCATCCCATCTCTAAGACTTTGCCCTTGCTTTTCACTCAGCTTGGAACACTCTTTCCCCAGACCTTTTCATGGTTTGATTCCTCACATCATTCAGGTCACTGCTCAGATAGCACTGACTCAGAGAGACCTTCCCTGACAATCTTATCCGAAATAGCTACTCCCCATCATACACTCCCTTTCCATATTTTATTTTTCTTCCTAGTGTTTATCAATACTTAAAATTATATTGTATCTTTGTCATTTGTTTATTTTTGCCTCTATTCACAATAATGATATGTATCCCTTGTTCACTCTCTCCTCTGTCATAGGTATATGACAGATCTCAAGATGAGATTAGGGCCCACTCTCTTCTCTTCTATTAAGGAAAAGATATGGAGACCAGAAAAAAATCTACTTAAAGCCAATGCCACACATGAAGGTGTCTGAAATATAGATTCCCATACCTCTTGTAATGTAAGCTAAGCTCAGAAAGCATAACAATTACGAGACTATTATTTCCCAAAACTATCAGGGACAAAATAATGTCAACAAGGAATACATACTTCCCTCATGTGAGACTAAACTCTGTCCTGGGAAAAATTAATGCTCTGTTTGGTAAGGTGTGCTTACTTCTTAGGTAACTAATGATGAAATTATCCATGGCTTTCACTGGTGGTGTGTATGAATTGGAATCAGAACACCCACCACTCACACAAAGGACCAGAGCCCACTCCTTTTCTTTTATGGTAGGCACAAGGCAAAAAATTTTTATTATCAACCAACCAAAGCCTGAGGTACTAGAATTTGCAAAACAAAAACAAGGGAAGGAGATTATAGAAAGGGTGGGACACCAGAACTAAAGATACAGTAAGTCCCCTACATACGAACGATTTCCAGTCTGAGAGTGCATTTGTAAGTCCAATTTGTTTTTAAGTCCAACAAAGTTAGCCTAGGTACCCAACTAACACAATCAGCTATATAGTAATATACTGTACTATAATAGGTTTATCATACTTTCCACACAAATAATACATAACAAACAAACAAAAAAATAAAGGAAACATTTTTAATCTTACGGTACAGTACCTTGAAAAATACTGTAGTACAGTACAACAGCTGGCATACAGAGGCTGGCATCGAGTGAACAGGCAAAAAGAGTTACTGACTGGAGGAGGGAGGGGAGGTGGGAGATGGCAGAGCTGAAGGATCATCAGCACTAGGAGATGAAGGGCAAGATGCAATTTCACTCACGCCTGACATTGATGGAACGCACATTAGCATCTTTGAAAGTTCATAACTTGGAGGTTCATATGTAGGGGACTTACTGTATTTCTAACATATTTCACATGAAGAAACTTGATCAAAGTCACAACTCAGGGTTTGAACTCAGAACCGTCCTCACTAAAGCTCATGCCCTTTCTACTGTATTCTAATCCCATTTCATTATTGATTGATAAGAGCCAAGATGCTTTAGTTGAAAGAGCAAAGAATTTTCAGTCAAAAACACCTTGTTCCAAACCCAGTTTTTTATTCCTTCTATCTTAATGACCTTAGACCTATCACTTTTTAAGTCTTAGTTGCATCATCCAAGAGGCAAGAATATCAGCTCTGTCTCATGGTGCCATTGTATTAAATGAAATAATGTGTGAAATGAAAGGGTTTAATGTAGCACAGGGCACATATTAGGTCCTTGATAAATGGACTACTACTAGTCTTACTACTATTTTCAAAATGTACCTGGCATAATAAATAGTATATATTATACAGTGATTTAATGGTAGTTAATGTTATTAAGGAGTTTGTTGTCAAAACAGAGGCAATGTTTATATCTTGATGTTGCTATTGCCTAACTGTATATCCTTAGGTAAGTCATTTAACCTCTCAGAGCCTGGAGATAGGTGTACCTCAAGATTCCTTTGAGGCTTAGATAATTCAGACAAAGTACTTAACATAGTCCTAGGCACTCAATGCTCAAAATTATAGCTATTACTGTTATTATCAGAATAATGCATTAAAAGACTTTAAAGTTTATGCCATACACAGTGGGAAGCTCTCGTGCGGGTTCTTGGGAATAGTAGTGATAAAGGAAGTGGGTGGATGCTTCTTCTCAATTCTTAAGTGTAGAGGCTCCCCAGCAGGGGTGACCTGACAACAAATGGTGTTTTGGTGTTGAAGATTGGTTTCTAGGTGGATCAGGTGGGGGGGACCACTGAGCTTAATGAGGCTAGTTTTCCATAGGTGGAAGGCTGGGATGAGGGAGATGAGGTTGTTAGAGGGAAGTGGTTGGATGCAGGTATGCATGGGGTTATGGCTGGAGAATCTTGAAGTCTTTTGAAATAAAGAGAGGCATAGTAATTCATGAAGGAGTCAAGAGGGAAGGGTCTCTCCTCCACCAGTGGGAGGAATTCAAATATGTTTGTGGGTAGAGTGGCTGGATACAGAGGAAAGGTGAATAATAAAGGTACCTGTGAGAGAGGGGTTAAAAATAAAGCATGGTTCATAGGGGACAGGGGAGGGGGAAGAGGCTCATGCTCTCCTCCTCTCCACCAAGAGGAAAGACCAGGATGGATGGAGAGAGAAATTTACTGGCATAAGGGAAAGTGGTGGAAGGACTTCATACCTAATAGCATCTGCTTTCTTCATGATAAGGATAGGGGTTCATTTTTCTGGACTGATAACTAAGTGCCAAAGTAGGGACTTTAGGGAAAATGTAGAAGTTTAGAATAGCTGTGCAGGGAAGATGGGAGGACCCTCTAATTGGGAAGGAGAGAAATTACTTCACTTAGTGCTTTAGAACAGTGGTATTCAAACTTGAGTTAGAATCACCCTAGAGAGCTTGTTAAAACACAGATTTCTGGGCCTAACACTGGAAATTTCTGATTCATTAGATATGGGTTGGGACTAGAGAATTTGCATTGAAAAAATAAGTTTCCAGGTAATGATGATTCTGCTGCCAGAGACCTGAGTGAGAGTTCTTGAATCCATTGAGTTTTCTGGCTGTATTACCATGAACAAACTCCTTGGCCACTCTATCTTGATTTCTCATCTGAAAGTTAAGGATGATAATCATAGTACTTATCTCATAAAGCTGTTATGAAAATTAAATTAGTTAAGACACATGAAGCACTTAGAACAGGGCCTGTTAGTAACTTGGGAGAAATATGGAGTACTCAAGGATAGTTGGAAATCCAAGAAGACTGGGCAGTTATTTTTTCTGGCAACTTCTTCTCTTTGTCCTACCCCTATCTCTAAGTCCAGGCCCTAAAATTGCCTTCACCTCACTCCTAGGTGCTGACTGGTTTCTAGGGATATATCTGGAGAGACCTGCTCCCTGAACCTCAGTAGTAACTCTGCCTGTAGATTCTACACCTAAGCCTACATTCACTACCTCCTCTAGCCTGCCTGGTTTGCCTTGAGCTTTCTGACCTTTCCCATAAGAGGCCAACTTGCACCTCACTCTGAGTGGAAGCACAGCCAAAGCCCACAAAGCCCTGCTAGGGAGAGGTCTTGAGAGATGGCTGGAAAGAATCTTAGGTCTAAACTCTCCCCTAGAGGAATCACTCTGAATCCATACAGGCTGGAGGCACACACTGAGGAAAATGACCTTAGCTGCCAACTCCAGGCTGGCAACATTATATAAGTGAAGATAAATGGGAAAGACTGTTATCTGGAGCCCTGGAGACTGACCTGACCCTTCACTGTGATTATTAGAAAACAATTCCTTATACTGAGTATAAATCTGTCTGCCTGTACATTCTACCCATATGGCCTCATTTTGCCCCCTTAAGATACAAATCTCATCAGTTCCTTCTACCCTGTGACAGCCCTTCAGATGTTGGCAGAAAGTGACCAAGTCCTCTTGAGTCTTCTCAGACCAAACATAGTGGTGGGTGATGGCAGTGCAATGAGTGTCTGGATGTCTCACCAATGCTAAGGAGAATAAGAATTTTAGAACCTGCCCTCTGGACACTAGATATATCTCTTATATGATTATGAATCTTTTATATGATTGTGTATCCCTTAGTGTTGCCATTCTTTCTCCTATTATGTATTTATTAATTTATTCATTGTTTATTTATTTTTTGTGCCAGGCATATCATGCTGTGAATTCCTTTTGAAATTGAACTGACCTAAACAATCCTAATATTTTGCAGAAATGCTGCTTCAAAGCCCTATGGCCCTCATCCCGTAAGTAGAGTTTTAGAATGAAGTATCTAAATCTCTTTTTGCAACCCCAGTGATAGTTTTCTGTCCCCACAAGGCTGTCTGTAGGTGAGAAATAGCATGTATACTAAAAAGAGCTTCAGGGTTGGCCTTAGAAAATTCGAGTTCAAATCTCAACACCTCTGCTTAGCAATTCTGTGCTCATTTGGATGTCACATAATGTTTTATATATCCAACTTATTTTTTTTTATTTTTAAAATGGACGTAATAATCACCAGATCATGGAAGTGCTCTTGAAGGGTTAGTGAGATAACATATAAATTGCCTATCTCAGTGCCTGCATATAGTACACATCCAAGAGATGGTATTTCTGCCCTTTCCAATTAGTAAATTGGCATGGTAATAGTAATGGCACCTTCCCATGGTTATAAGGATTGAATGAGATACCTGTGTAAAGAACTCTAGAGGACTATGCTACCTATTGTTTTAAAGTAATATTATTAGCAAATACATGTGTAGAAGAGTCAGAGTTGCACAGCCTTCTGGTCGGTGTGTGCTGAATTTCCAATCCTAGGCCTGAGAAGGTATAGGGTGTAGAGAAAACACAGGAGTTTGGCTAATTGCCTCAGTCGAAATTGCATTATCTCAGAGGAGGACTGAGTCAGGCAAAAACAAATAAAATTAGGAACTAGTGACAAGAATGTAGACTAATAAGGTTAGACTAACAATAAAAGGTAAGAAAATTAGGTAGGGGGAAAAGGTTGATAACTATAGTCCTCATTACCACTGTCATTCTAATAGATCTCAGTTATTGTGTCTGGAACTGGGTTCAGAAGTCTATAAATATTCCTCTCAAATCTTCCCAGCAAGCTTGTTTCTTTCCACATTTTATAGATAGGGAAACTGAATCTCTGAGAGGTTAAAGTGCTTGTCTAAGATCACACAGCATGCAAATTTTTTTAATTAATTAATTGATTTTATTTTATTTTTGGCTGTGTTGGGTCTTCGTTTCTGTGCGAGGGCTTTCTCTACTTGCGGCAAGCGGGGGCCACTCCTCATCGCGATGTGCGGGCCTCTCACTATCGTGGCCTCTCTTGTTGCGGAGCACAGGCTCCAGACGCGCTGGCTCAGCAGTTGTGGCTCACGGGCCCAGTTGCTCCGCGGCATGTGGGATCCTCCCAGACCAGGGCTCGAACCCGTGTCCCCTGCATCGGCAGGCAGACTCCCAGCCACTGCGCCACCAGGGAAGCCCCCAGCATGCAAATTTTAAGTGACAGATCTGGGATGCCAATTTAGACTCCAAAGCCACTCTCTTGCTATGCCATGTCCTTACTCACTGGAGCAAGACAGCATGATGTAGCATGCCTAGAATCAGGTACTAGTTATAGTTCTGGATTAAGCTTGTATTTGCTGTGTGCCTTTGGGCAATTCAGTTAACTTGTCTGATCCAGAGTTGCCACATGTATAAAATAAAGAAAATAATACTTCTAAGAGTTGTTCTGTGGTATAAATGAGATTGTATGTATAAAGTGTTGTGAAGGCCCCAGCATCACCAACATTATGGAATGAGATACTGGAGAATATCCAGTGACACAATCTGAGAAAGAGGGGTTAGAGAAATAGAGGGAAACCAGGAGCCGAGTAATGTTTTCCAACACAAGAAAGAATGTTTCCCAAAGAAAAGAGTGGCTAGCACTGGATAAAAACTGCAGATAAATAAGAAAATGAGTGAAAATGTTCCCTAAAATGTGGCAGTAAAAAAGGTCACTTGTGATCTCAGGGAAAGAACATTGGGCTGGAAGCCAGGTTGCAATAAATTGGGAAGCTAATGGAAAGTAAAGACATGGAAACAGTGAGTGGAGACTACTCTGGCCAGAAATTTGGCTGAAGAAGGAAGAGAGATGAGGCTGTTATTTTAGGAGGAGACAGTGGGGGAGATTTTATTTTGCAGTGGGAAGAATTTGAATATGTTTGTGGGGTAGAAGGTTTGGACATAAGGTGGAAGGTAAATAATAAAGATACCAGTGAGAGAGGACTTTTAAAATGAGGCATGGTTCTACTGAGTGAAGTTAAGTCGAAAAGAGAAAGAGAAATATCATATGATATCGCTTATATGTGGAACCTAAAAAAAAGCATACAAATGAACTTATCTACAAAACAGAAACAGAGTTACAGATGTAGAAAACAAATTTATGGTTACCTGGGGGAAAGGGGGGAGGGATAAACTGGGAGATACGGATTGACATATATACACTACTATATATAAAACAGATAACTAATAAGGACCTACTGTATAGCACAGGGAACTGTACTCAACACTTTCTAATGGCTTATATGGGAAAAGAATCTAAAAAAGAGTGGATATATGTATATGTATAACTGATTCACTTTGCTGTATAGCAGTAACTAATACAACATTGTAAATCCACTATACTCCAATAAACATTTTTTGAAAATAAAAAAATAAAGTTAAAAAAAAAGAGAGACATGGTTCATAGGGAGCAGGGGAGGGGGAGCTCTTGAGCTCTTGAGGCTAGGGTTGTTGAAAGGCCCCTAATCCTGACCTTGAAGAATGTTCCCAACTTAGCTGGAAAGGACTTGTGTTTAAAAACTAAAAGGCAAAATAAATAAATAAATAAAAAATAAAAGGCAGCAGGGTTGTGTCAGGTGGGAGAGTACCCCCAGGCTAAAGGGTCCTCTTGCTGCCAGCTCACATTTCTTCATCTGTAGGGCTCTTTAGCTAAGTTCAACATATTCAAAGTCTTTCTGACCTCTCCCATTTTGTCCTTTACACCTGGTTCTCTAGTTAATTTATTTATTCCTCTGCTGTGTACCAGACTTCTTCCCAGACCTGTCACTTACTAGCTGTTTGACAATTGGGCAATCAGTCTATGCCTTAGTTTTCTTATCTCTAAATTGTGAATAAAACTAGGGTTTTATTCACAATTATAAGTACTTGTTACTTATACTTATTATTTAAGTACTTATACTTAATTATTATACAATAATATAATTGTAATTATTAATTACAATTTAACCCTAGTTATAAGGATTAAATGAGCTAATATATGTAAAATATTGAGAAGAGTGCCTGGCAGATAGCAAGTGTTGCATAAGTGTTAGTTATTAAGTATTAGCTCATGATGCTTACCAATTAGTGGAAGGGAAAGGACAGACATTAAACAATCAAGGAAATTAATCAATTAAATTATTACAGATTACAATTCAGTGCCAGTAAGGAAATAAACAGAGTGCAGTGGACAGGGCAGGACTTGGATGAGTGAGGCTTATATGAGGATGTGACACTCTGCCATGAAGACACAAATCCTCCCTTGACACCACAGATCTTAACTTCAGCTCCACAATCTCTCCTGCTTCCATTCCCTCTCTCCCTGCTTCAGTCCCTGAAGCTTTTCAGTTCCTGCCAAAGGCGTGGCTTGGTCACTATTCACCCGCTCTTACCCAACTCCTCCCCCACTCTCACTGTCAGGGGTGAAACTTTTTTGTGTAGCCACGCCTAGACACTCAAGTGGTCCAATAGCTGCTTCACGGGGGCGGAGAAGTAGGCGTAGCATGAAAGGAAAAGAGAATAGGTTCTTGCTGTTGTTGCTACACGTGGACGTGAAATGAGTCAGAGCAGAGCTTTGATTGTAACGAATTTCATCTACTGTGAGTGTAGTATGGAGACTGGGGGCTGAGAGTTGGGGGCTTGGTGGGATGTCTGGCCTGTGCTGAGGTACGTTTGTCCAGGAATTCCGTTACTGGAGCAAGATCCATCCATCCATTCATTTACAGGGTAAGTGTGGGAACACCCTCTAGCATGGCAAGGTGGCTTGGACCTGTGAGGCATAGAGATGAGAGTTCAGGATCAGGTTAGGATGACCCTGCTAAGGTGCTACAAAGTCAGAATGGCTGGGAAGGTGTCCTGTGGCTGTCTGTCTGCCCATCCATCTGTATCCAGAGAGTGCTGTGTAAGGTGCCATGGACCGGAGCTAATACCCTGATGGCTTTGGTGAGCCAGTTCCCCTGGAGTAGGCTCGTACTGGACCCTTATGGCCTCTGGGAACATGCCTGGACCTGCCCAACCACCCTGAGTATCTCCAGTTAGGAGATAAGGAAGAGAAAAGAGAAGGAGGCTAGGAGCTTAGGGGAGAGAGGGAGGAGTTGGATCAGATTTGTGAAGCATCCCGAGGGACGTTGAGCTGCTGGCCTACCCACTTGGCCCCTGGGCAAGTCGAGGCTTGTGTAAAGAGTTTGCAAGCTCTATTTGGGGGCTTTCAGTCTCACCCACCCGGCTGGGTTTCACTTGATCCCTCACTCCTGGAAACTGAGCCCAGGGCAGTGATATTTTGATCCTGCTTTACATCAAACATTGGCCAAAAGGCCGAGGCAGCTGTGAGAACTGGGGTGGTGGGGCAAGTAGAGACCCGCCAGAAACTAGGCTGGGGAAGCAGAGACTGCAAGGTCTTGTTTGGACAGGTGTTGGCAGTGCTGACCAGTATCACACCATTGCAGGGTGGCTAAGGCAGGAGAGTATGGGCATCTTCCCCTACATAACTCTCCTGTCCCCTCTTTCACCCCAACATACCTTCAATTCAACATAACAGACTCACTGAGCACCTACTCTGTGCCACCACTGTGTGAGACAGACAAATGCCTAAGACATAGTCTATGCCCACTGGGACCTCATCATGGGTATAAGAACAAATAAATATAACACAAGATAGCTTTAAAGGTCCAGTTAAAGTATGCTTTGGTATTGTCAGGTAAGGATCACATCTAGTTGAGCCAGAGTAAATCAGAAAGTGTTTTTTGATTGTTTGGTTTTTGACATTGTATCACCTTTCAAGGCTCCAGAGCCAGACTACTTGAGTTCAAATCCCATCCCTACCATTTATTAACTTGTGTGACATTGGACATGCATAATTACTTTCCCCTGTCTGAATTCTGTTTTAATCTAGTCTAGAATGGAGATAATGATAGAGCTTACTTTATCAAGTTTTTGTGAGGCTTAAATTAGATAATCCATGTGAAATACTTGCACACACTTAGCACAGTGGCTGGACCAAAATAAGCACTCAATAATTGTTAACTATTATTATTATTTAAGATGGGCCATGAAACACAGATAGGATTTCAACAGGTGGAGGCAGGACAGAAGGCAGTCCAAGCCAGAAGAAAAACAGGAACAACTGTTTGGAGGCAGGGAAGCTCAGGGCATGTGAAAAGAACACCAGCTGAACTGTATTTTAGAGTACAGTTATGTGGAAAGTGAAAGTTAAAGTTGCCATGGTAGATTGATGACAAACTGTGGAAGACTTTTGGATGCTAGATTTTCTGTTCAATTCGTCACACTGTGGAAAATCATTGAAAGTCTCTGAGCTAAAGAAAAAAGGTAAATCTGAGTTTCAGGAAGAATAATCTGGTAGACATGCGTTAACTGAATTGGAATAGGAAAACATGAGATGTGGATAAACCAGATGCAGAGAGGGAATGAGACCCTGAACTGAGGTGGTGATTATGGGAATAGAAAGGAGGCAATTAATTTAACAATACATCACAGAAGTTGAATCTGCAGAATTTAGAAGTTGATAAATTATATGAGATTGAAAAGAGAAGAATGAGAGAATCACTATCTCTTGGAATTGGTTTAGACTTTAAAAGGTTGTGTATTCCAATCCCAATTCCATCCATTTCTGTGGATGGTACAAATAGAAAGGATATCTACTTTCTGAGTTAGACACAGCTTATTCAAGTCCTCGGTCTGCTACTTACCTGCTGTTTGTGATCCTAAGCATATTATTTATCCATCATTCCCAAACAGGATCAATACGATATCCATAGGGCATTTAGAAAAATGTGTTGAGAGTGTGATTTTTTTGCACAAAGAATGAAGTACTACTGAATTTAGTACCAACCAGTTTGAGACAGCAAAGTATTGTTCTTCTCACCCACTTATTTTTTTTATTTTTTTAACATCTTTATTGGAGTATAATTGCTTTGCAATGGTGTGTTAGTTTCTGCTTTACAACAGAGTGAATCAGCTATACATTTACGTATATCCCCATATCTCCTCCTTCTTGCGTCTCCCTCCCACCCTCCCTATCCCACCCCTCTAGGTGGTCACAAAGCACAGAGCTGATCTCCCTGTGCTATGCAGCTGCTTCCCACTAGCTATCTATTTTACATTTGGTAGTGTCTATATGTCCATGCCACTCACTTACTTCGTCCCAGCTTACCCTTCCCCCTCCCCGTGTCCTCAAGTCCATTCTCTATGTTGGCGTCTTTATTCCTGTCCTGTCCCTAGGTTCTTCATAACCTTTTTTTTTGATTCCATATATATGTGTTAGCATACGGTATTTGTTTTTCTCTTTCTGATTTACTTCACTCTGTATAACAGACTCTAGGTCCATCCATCTCACTGCAAATAACTCAATTTCATTTCTTTTTATGGCTGAGTAATATTCCATTGTATATATGTGCCACATCGTCTTTATCCATTCATCTGTCGATGGACACTTAGGTTGCTTCCATGTCCTGGCTATTGTAAATAGTGCTGCAGTGAACATTGTGGTACATGTCTCTTTTTGAATTATGGTTTTCTCAGGGCATATGCCCAGTAGTGGGATTGCTGGGTCATATGGTAGTTCTATTTAGTTTTTTAAGGAACCTCCATACTGTTCTCCATAGTGGCTGTATCAATTTACATTCCCACCAACAGTGCAAGAGTGTTCCCTTTTCTCCACACCCTTTCCAGCATTTACTGTTTGTAGATTTTTGATGATGGTCATTCTGACTGATGTGAGGTGATACCTCATTGTAGTTTTGATTTGCATTTCTCTAATGATTATTGATGTTGAGCACCACCCGCTTATAATACCAGTAGTAACCCCAGTGAGAAATACTGAACGTCTCCAAAACTCAGTCTGAAGGGAGAATAGTAGACATGTCATAGTTTTGTTGGAAGGATTAAAAGAAATAATCCCTGTGAAGTATCTAGCACAATATCTGATGCATAGTAGGTAGAAAATTCATAGTAGGAAGTTCATGAATCATAATTTTCTTTCACCCCAATTGACTTCACCTTATAACATCTTTGCTAGTCTCTGCCTGAATACTTTCAAAGCGAGTGTACTTACAGATCTCTGAGAGAGTCAATTCCCTTCATAGAAAGCCTTGACTCTGCAAAAGTTCTTCCTTTTGTTAAACTGAATTCAGTCTCCCTGTGGCTTCCAGAGGTTGTAGTCATTCTCCCTGGGGCCACTCAGAGAAGTCTGCTCAGTCTGCTCATTCTCTGCCATGATAGCTCCTCAGAGATCTGAAAACCAAGAAACAGATCCCCATTCATCTTTCATTCCCAGGTCAAACAGCCCAGCTCTTCCATCATTTCTCTTATAGCATGCTGTCAAGTCAAATAAGACTCTGAGGCTTTGAGCTATATAAGCTGGGGTGATGGTGGTACCTTCAAAGTGATCAGAAACACTGTAAAAGGAACAGGATGGGTGAATGTGACAAGTTCCTTTGTAAATTATTTCTTAAGTTCCCACTGTGTGCCAGGTACTTTCAAATCCATAATCCCACTGACTCCTCATCCCAACTAGGGACGGTCCAGGTCCTCTTGTCTTAATTGTACAGGTAGCCAAATAGGCTCAAAGAAAATGAAACTTGCTAGAGATCATTTAGTTAGTAAGTGTCTGAACAAAACTAGAAACCAGATTTTTGTTACTCCAAGGTCAGTATTGTTTTGTTTTGTTTTGTTTTCTAATTTTGGCACTGGGCCCTAAATTTGGAGACTTTGGATTCTAGTCCTGGCTCTGTGCTGACCAACTATGTGAATTGGGGGAAATTTTATTCCTTCTAGAGGGGCCTCAGTCTCCCCATATGGATCATCAAGGGAATGAGGTTAGGTTGTCTTAAAGAATCCTTTTGGGATTCCATGAGAATATGTTTTCAATTATCTGATGGTTTGAAGTTTTAGCCAGTTACCAAAGAGGAGAAAAAAAATAAACCATAATGAAATGTGCTGTCGTATGAGTACTGAGGTGTCTGTTACTCTATTTGAGGTGAGTTCAAGTAGATATGAATGGTATTTCTTTATTGGGTAACAGGCAGCTGGGACTAAGATGAGTTTTAAGCTCCCATCTACGATTCTGAAAATTGTTTTATAGAATGTGCATTTACATATGTAATCATAGGCTTCTTGTTGTATCAGTTTCATCTTTTCCCCACTACCCCGCCACCTTTCTTTTTCTTAGGCAGCCTAAAAAGTAAAAGGCAAGAAATGTTTTGGCATCAATATCTCATCCTGTACAGACAGGCTTCATTCTATGGACTGATTCTCCCATTCAGATTGGAAGGATAAGTAGCCCTTAGCTGTGCTTGCAAATGCTCATCAGTTTGTATATCTGTTTCTTTAGGATATTTCTGGCCTATGAGGAAGGGATAGTGTACATGATAGAATTTACATTGCTGTGGGAGAAAGGGCACTGTTCTTATTGACATCTTCAGAGAGATACAACTATTCTAGATAGTTGGAAAACTGGACAGGGTGGAGAGAATGTGGGGCAAGACCAAAGAACATTAATAAAAATCAGAAATGAGAGCACTTGACTGAGTTTTATCCAGTTCCTAGCCCTGTAAAGAAATCATACCATGAATCCAGTTTTCAGCTGGGAGAACTCAGTCAAAAGCATATCCTCTCTGGAAAGTCACCTAGTACTGCTGGCGATGTAACTAATTTTTGATTATACCACTAATTTCATTGTATCTTGTGGTGGTCGGTACATGAATGTGACTCACTTTGGCTAGGGACACTGTGGAACAAAAGCAGGGGTTTTGGGTATTGGTTGTTTGTCTGGCCTGTAGCCTCTCTCCAATGTCCTTTGTTCCCAAACTCTGGGTGGAATGGAAACAACAGTCATAGCAACCCCTCACATGTGTAGCACAATTTGGAGTTTCCGGAGCACTCTCACATACATTATCTCATTTTTCCCTTGAACATCATCCACGGTAGTTTCTGTACCTTTGCTCCCACTTGGGAAGACTGTTTCAGCAATCATTAAAGTGATATTTTCCTCTCATAATCAGCCCAAAGATTGATGGTCTTAATTATATCACCATATTCTTGGCTACACAGTTCTTTTCTCCCCTCCCTTTAACATTTTTTTTCAGCAGTTCCAGACACTAACTAAATATTTATATATTTTTTAGCTTTTTCTCTCCCTCAATTTACAGTCTTTTAAGTTATGTTTGCCTTTTTTTAGATTTGTGCTTTTTTGTTGTGGATGTGTGTGCTTCCACATGTTTTGAAGGAGAAAGATTTTAACTCACATGGTTAACATTTGCTTTTGGCTGAATTGAAATGATCCAACTGGATATTAATTCTATCTGTACAGTAACAATTGTTTTTAATAAAATTTTCTTTATTTTTCTACTCCAGCATCTTTATTCTTGCTGAGCCATTATCTGTTGCTCTGTACACCAGAGTAAAGAACAAGGTAAATAGATGTGACTTCTTTAATTTTGCACAGCTTCCTTCATTCTCCTCTGTTGATATACTAATCCTGACATTACTGGACCAAATGTTGCTATCACTAACAGTTGAAATTCTTCAGCCACTTTGGAAATGGAAAGAGAAGCTTGTTAAAAACTGTAACAACCACCTGTGGTCTCTGAATTATTTCTATCCCATGCACATATTGTGATATGCTTGAATATTAAGACAATTTACTTTTGTCACATACCAACAAAATAATGTATTTCCAGTCTTGATGCTCCTTCACCTCCCTGTACCAACAGCTGACACTGTTGCTCACCTTTTACTTCTTAAAACCTTGCCCTGTACTGTCCCATCTGAGTTCTATTCTTTCTTCCCTGGATTCCCCTTCTTGGTTGCTGCTGACTAATCTTCCTCTTCCAGCTTCACATATGGATGTTCCTTAGTGTTTTGTCCTTGGCATTTTTCTTTGCTCATCTAAGCCTCTGCCATGATTTACCTAGGCCAATGGTGCTCTACCTTCTGAAGATTTTATTTAATTGGTCTAGGGAATAGGTATGTTTTAAAGTACCCCAGACGATTCTGATGTGCATCCACGAGATGGTATTTTTATGCATTTGACTTATCTCTAGCCCCAACTTATGTTCCACATATTTTAATTGCCTGCTAGGCACCACAACTGACATGTTCCTTTGTCCCCTCAAACTTTCCATACTTAAAACAATTTGAAAAACTGAGTGCATTGTCTCTTTTTTTCCTAACAAGCAACTCCCCTTTCACACTTTTTGTGCCCTGAGGTTCTCCTGGTTTCCCAGGCAGAAACCCTCAGAATCTTCTCTGACTTATGTCTTTCTCTTGGCTCTCACATCCATGTAATTGTAAGGTCCTATGGACTTACTTTGTAAGATCTGTATCTCCCACCATCACTTCCTTCCTGTTCTTATTGCTACCATCTTTGTCCTGGCCCTTGTCTCCTAGGGCTTGAGCAGTAACCCTGTCTAGCCATTCTTTAAAGCACAGATTAGTATTCAAAAAATACCTTTGTCCCAACCTAAAAGATTGCTGATGAAATAGTAAATTTAAGTGACAGCCTGGGAGGACCTTCATTCCCTATTTTAGAGTTCAATACTGCCTTGGAAAGCATGCCAAACTCATGAGTCTTAAATCACCTGTGAGTTCTGGCTTTATTTAATGCTAGTTAAATAAATTTAGAGGCATTTTATTTTCTTTAAGCCACAGTTTTAAAAATCTATGAATTGGTGATAATAATCCATGGCTTATTCTCAGGGTTACTGGAAGGAAATATTGAGCTAACTGATATGAAACCCTTTCAAACTGTGAAACCTTTCGCTCAGACAGAAGATTGTTACCATTATTTTGTAAATTTTTACCATTCACTCATCCAACAAATATTTATTTAGTGCCTATTGTATGCCAGGCACTGTTCTAAGCAGGGGGGATGAAGTAGTGACCACAACAGGGCTATGATCTCATGGTGCTCACATTCTAGTTGGGGTAGAAACAGGCAATAAAGAAGTAAATAAGTAAGATGTAGTGTGTGTCAGATGGTCACAAGTGCTACTGAGAAGAATGAAACAGGAGAAGGGATAGGGAATATGGAGGGAACTTGCAGTTTTGAAATAGTGGTCAAGAAATCTCACTAAGAAGATAGTTTGTGATCAAAGAACTGAAGAAGATGAGGAAGGTAGTCATGTGGATATCTGGGGGAAAACATGCCTGAATAAGGGAACAGCAAGTGTTAAGGCCTTAAGGTAGAAGCATTTCCTGGTTAGTTTGAGGAAGAGCAAGGAGGTTGGCATGGCTGGAGTTAAGGGAAGAATAGGAAGAATAGTAGATCATGGAGTCAAAGAGGTGATGGGGCGGTAGGCAGATCATCTAAAACCTCATTGACCATTATAAGGACTTTAGTTTATTGAGTGAGGTGGAGAGACATCGATGGATTTTGAGGTTGGAAATGACATGATCTAACATGTTTTAAAAGAACCATTCCACCCTTAGCCCTTATAACTCTATCACCCATTCTTTCCAGAAAAAAAAAAAAAAAATGGGTAGGCCCCAGGTTACTCCCTCACCAAGTTCCCTCTGAATATGGGGGAACAGAAAGACTTTTTTCTGACTGCACCTTATATTCAGGTGAAACATACAAGAGCCAAAAAGAGCCCTTAAAACAATGATTTTCAAAGTTGGCTGCACATGAGAATCACCTGGTGAATTTTTAAAATTCCAAATACATCAGAATCTCAGGAATGTGACCCAGGTATAAGTGTTTTTTTGAAGCTCCCAAGGTGCAGCCTATACTGAGAACCACTAGTCAAAGAGATTGACCAAATCCTCATGGTATGATTGGGACCTTGAGTTTGGCAGTGGGAAGGATCATGCTTCTGATGGAAGAGCTGGACCTGGGACCACTCACCATTCTGAGGAATGCAGAATTCACAAATACTTGGGCAGGAGGAAGATAAGATGTTTGATAGTTTGGAAGCAGATAATGGGCAAGAGAAAGCTGGGATAGGAGTAACCCTGGGCCAGGCCAGGAAGGAGAAGCCTGAGAGCCAGCACCAAATGATAAAGCAACATCTGAATTATAGGCCAAGCATCTGGAAATGATGAGGGCACTGCACAGATTAGAAGCTTGATTTTCAAAGAAAGCACTGTTCTCACGGCCAGACTGAGCAACTACTTTGATTTTTGCCAGTCCTCTGCACGTGGGTGACTGGGTAGGCTCACAAGGAGAGGAATGGGCAGGGCATGGACCAGCTGCTGTCTTCCTCATCCTTTTTAATCCCACACCTCCTGCACTGCCCAGGAAAAGCAAATATCTTCCATGAAGTCCTGAGTTCTTAATTTAGACCTGTCATCTTGTTCGGCCCACCCGTCCTAGAGACAGAATGTTTCATCCCACAGGCATGTGCAAGTTGAGAAGAGCAGCAATCGTAAGCTGTGGCCAGAGGCAGCTGCACTGGCAGTAGTCTGAGTACCTAACATCCAGGAGAAACTTAGCCAACATCAATTTTTTAGGGCACAATGAGCTCATGTGGGAATTATTATTAATGTCAGCCTCATTACTTCTCCTTTTCCCTGTCAGGTTGCATTCTTATTTTCCTAGGTTATTTTTTTTTGGAAGGGAGGGGATCATGACAGGGGGATGGACAGAGTGAGCAGTCACATGACAGAGACAGACAAAATAAGGAGATATTCTAGTCATCTTGCCACTTGTCAGCCCCTCTGGTTAAACCCAATCAATATACCCAAATAACACTTATTAGATAAATTTGGGTAAAAAAAAATCATTTGGAGGCATATATAAGAATATTCATAGTAGCTTTTAAAATTTTTAATTTGGGGAATAACTTAAGCAATGTCTATTAGAATGATACAGGGTAGCTCACAGTATTAAAGAAAAAGCTGAAGAACTAGGTTTTTTAAAAAATTGAAACATAATTCACATACCATAAAATTCACTTTTTAAAGTGCATAATTCACTGTTTTTTAACATATTCACCAAGTTGTACAACCATCACTACTATCTAGTTCCAAACCATTTCATCACCCCGAAATGAAACTCATATCCATTAAGTAGCTATTTCCCATTCTCTCCTTTCCCCAGCCCCTGGCAACTACTAGCCTACTTTCTGTCTCTATGAATTGCCTATTCTGAACATTTCATATAAATGGAATCATATAGTTTTCCTTTTGTGTGGCTTCTTTCACTTAGCATAATATTTTCAAGTTTCATCCATGTTGTAGTCCTCATCAAGTACTTCATTCCTTTTTCTGGCTGAATAATATTTAATTGCATTGATAGACCACATTTTGTTTATCCACGTAGTTGATTTACATTTGAGTTGTTTCTACATTTTTGGCTATTATGTATAATGCTGCTAGGAACATTCATGTACAAATTTTTGTGTGGATATATATTTTCAGTACTTTTGGCTATATACCAAATATTGGAAGTGCTGGATCATGTGGTAACTTTATGTTTAATATTTTGAGGAACTGCAAAACCATTTTCCAAAATGACTGCACCACTTTACATTCTCACCAGCAATATATGAGGGTTGCAATTTATCCACATCCTTGCCTTGATCCTTAATCATCCCCTTTTTTATTATAGCCACCTTAGTGGGTATGAAGTGGGATTTCATGGTGATTTTGATTTGCATTACCCTAATTGCTAATGACGTTGAGCATCTTTTAATATCCTTATTGGCCATTTTTATATCTTCTTGGAGCAATGTATATTCAATTACTTTGCCCATATTTAATTAGGTTATTTGCATTTTTATTGTTGAGTTATAAGATTTCTCTATTATTATATATATATATCTTATCAGTTCTCTATAATTTATAGGGTTTTTTTTCTCCCATTATGTGGGTTGTCTTTTTATTTTCTTGATATTGTCCTTGAAGCACAAAAGTTTTAAATTTTGATTAAGTAAAATTTATCATTTTTTCTGTCTTGTTGCTTTCCTTTTGGTGTTGTATCTAAGAAACCATAACCTAATCAAAGGTCACAAATATTTATACCTATATTTTCTTATAAGAAAGAAATATTTAATTATAAACATTTTTATGTTTTCTTATAAAGCTCTTTTAAGAGTTTTATAGGTTTATATCTTTCATTTAGAGCTTTGTTCCATTTTGAGTTAATTTTATACATGGTGTGAGGTAAGGGTCCAATTTGATTCTTTTTTATGTGGATACCCAGTTGTCAAAATGCCTTTTTTTGAAAAGCCTGTTCCTTTCCCATTGAATTGTCTTGGCACTCTTTTTGAAAATCAATTGACCATAGTATAGCAACTTTATTATAAATGGCCACAAATCAGAAACAGCTCAATGTCCATCAACCAAAAAAAAATGCATAAATAAATTGTGTCATATCCATACAATGGGGTACTACACAGCAATGGTAAGGAATGAATATTGCTACATACAGTGTAATGGATAAATCTCACAGACATTACATTGAGCAAAGAAAGCCAGAAACAAAAAAAAAGTGCTCTTTTTTTGAAATATTTATTTAGTTATTTATTTGGCTGCACAGGGTCTTAGTTGTGGCACGTGGGATCTTCTTTTGCCACATGCGGGATCTTTTAGTTGTGGCATGTGGGATATTTAGTTGCAGCGTGTGGGATCTAGTTCCCTGACCAGGGATCAAAACTGGGCCTCCTGCATTGGGAGCACACAGTCTTAGCCAGTGGACCACGAGGGAAATCCCAAGAGTGCTCTTATATGAATCCAATTTATATGAAGTTCAAGGACAGGTTAAACTAATAATTGTGATAGAAGCCAGAATAGAAATTGCCTGGGAGAAGGGGATGGCATTGACTGGGAAGGGGCATGAAAGGGTCTACTGAGGTAATGGAAAGGTTTTGTATCTTTATCTGAATAGTGTTTGTATGAGTATATACATATGTCAAAATCTTATAGGTCTGTCTATATTGCTGACTTATACAGCAGTTTGGAAGATTCAGACATATCTTCTGTGACATTTTAGAAGAGTGTTAGCTGCAGTTATAGGATGCTTCAGAGTAGCTCTGATTTTCTCAAAACCTAATTATTCTCTCTCACCTTCTCTTAAAATAAAAAGGCAGTACATCTACCACAGGACACTGCTGACCACAGGGAAGAACTTTACATAAGGTCTGAGTTTGTCCCTGGGTAATAATTTAGCCATTATTAGACAATTTTACCCATATGCCCTGACTTCTTCAGAACAGATCAGAGTCTATGTGGCTTTCTTCTCTTTTGAAAAGGCAATTTGTTAAACTTATAATGAAAGACAGTTTAACTTGTATGCTTTGGATAAACAGTTTGACAAAAGAAGGGGAAAAAGTCCTTTGTTCATCCCCTGGGACCTGATATGGGGATTTGGCAATATGCCTGACTTGCCTAGACACAGGTCTCAAAGCCAAAGTTAGAGGGACATGTTAAAATTCATGCCACATGATGTTTATTACATGGGAGGGGCTCTGGATACTAAACAGAATAGGGTGTCTCAGACACCCAAAGGCCAGAAACAGCTGCTATGGAGATTTCAGATGCCTATATCAGGAGCTTATCTCAAGGGCAGGACTGCTCTTTGGCTCCTGATGATGTTTTTCTGTTTTTGTGGGCAAGAGAAGGAGACAGGGGAGTTGTCCAGACCAGTATGCTGGTCCTGTGCCCATGACATTTAATTCCCTTGTCATGAGGGCTGTGAGACCACTGATGGTTTTTGTTCTTAATGAGAAGATGGGGTAGGGAGGGGAGTGTACCTACTGAGGGTGACACTATGGGCCAGTAATCAAAACAACATAGGAGGGAGCATCTTCAGCTTGTGCAAAAATGGATTTTGTAGCCCACTTTCTTCTGAATGAATGCATGGGAAAGAATGGCCCAGTTGATGGTGGGAAAAGGTGCATTCAAGCAAAAATGCCAGACAGGATGACTTACCCCATCGCTATTGGGGACTTTTGAAGGAAGGAGTGATGGTCCCTCAAGGTGCACATTCACACTCTCCTCTCTTCTGACTGGAAGTACATACTTAGGACTCTCAGTACTTTGAGAAGCCACCTGAAGTTCACCTTGGCATGAGGTTAAGGAGTGAACAAAAGAATCTCACCCCACCTTTCTCTTTGAGCAGTGCAAGCCCCATGTATCAGTTACTTACATTAAAATTCATCTTTGTAGAAAACTCACTCTCTACATACTTAACTCTGTCTTATTTTGTATAACTTTTCAAATCCTTCAGAATGCTTTGATGGACCTTAGCTCATTTAATCATCCCAAGAGCTATATAAAGTAGGTGAGGAATATACTTCCCCCTTTCTTCAAATTAAGTTACTAAGGCCAGAAAAAATAAAGTGAATCATACAGGATCATAGATTGAAAGAAGAGCCAAGTAAGTTGACCAACCATCCCAATTTACCTGAGACTGTCCCAGTTTTAACACTGAAAGTCCCATGTCCTGAGGAAGCTTCTTAGTCCTAAGCGAACCTGGATGATTGGTTACCCTATATCCAGGAAAGAACCCATATCTCCCAACACTCTGACCAATGCTAGTGCCACTGCCCTATGCCATTTGTATTATGAGAACTGTTATCCGATTAGTGTTTCCTTTTCTCTACACCATAGTGTACCAGCACATTTCTTCATGCTGGGTCATTCTCCCCTCCTACCCAGCCAAGGACAGAAGCAATGACAGCTAGTTCTCCTCAAAGTTAAAGACAGTTTTGGCAAAAGGGAACCATGTTTCAGCTTTCTCATCCACAAAAGAAGGATGATAATCTCTATATTTCTTACCTCACATGGATGTTGTATGGATCAAATATAATGGGTATTAAAGTGCTTTCTAAACTGTTAATAGCTGGAAACATGTGAGAGATTGTGGTTATTCTCTACTCCCTAGGCAGAAACCAGCTCCTTGTCTTATTCTCTTTCCAGTTCAGCAAGTGTTATAACCACTAACTGTGTGAACTTTGGTGAATCCCTTGGTCTCTGTGCTTCATTTTCCTCATATGCAAAATTAGGCTAATAATAATTCTTGATATGGTTGTTTTAAAGGTTGAATTATTACTTGTAAACCATTTAAGAGTTCTTGGCACATGGTCAGTGCTATATATGCATTAGCTGTTTTGGGTTGGCTTTCTCAACCCTTATAACCCAGGATCAGAGACTAGATTAAGAGGCCCATAAACCAATTGAAATGGAAGCCACTACTTACTTTGAAATCCCTTTCCACTAGTTCCCTAATTGTTATGTTCTGTACCCATAGCATTCCCACCATGGATTGCCAAGAAAATGAGTACTGGGACCAATGGGGACGGTGTGTCACTTGCCAACTCTGTGGGCCTGGACAAGAGCTCTCCAAGGTAAGTCCCCCTGGTCAGGATACTTATTTCTGTCACATCTTAGGAACCAGACTGGCAACCAAGAGAGTCCAAGATTAGGAGAGTCAGCCCCATCTGTGTCTAATCAGTTTAGTAGATAAAACAAACCAAAGATTATGACAGGGGACTTCTCTGGTGGTCCAGTGGTTAAGACTTCACCTTCCAATGCAGGGGGTGCGGGTTCGACCCCTGGTCGGGGAGCTAAGATCCCACATGCCTCAGGGCCAAAAAAACCAAAACATAAATCAGAAGCAATATTGTAACAAATTCAGTAGACTTTAAAAAAAAATGGTCCACATCAAAAAAAAAAAAAAAACAGAAAACAAAAATTATAACAATAGCAGTCACAGCTCCATTAAGAAGTCAAACTAGCAGCATCAGGGGCAGGGGAGGATTCCATGAGATAGTGGGGTATTTCAAGAGTAAATGTGTAATGCAAAGGCCTAGGAAGGCTGTTTGGTATTAGGGACATACGTCAACTAAAGCAGGGCCCACTTGTTTGGGGCTCAGGAACCAGATATCAGGTCTTGGGAATGGGAAAGAGAGAAGAATTGAGTAGCCTGAAATGTGGTCTCTGTCTAGAGGGACTGGGCCACTGAGGAAACTGCAAGAGAGGCTTCGTTGATGGGGAACTAGTGAGGGTCTAGAATCCCAATTAGTGGTAAGGGTCAGAACAAAACCACCCACAAAGCAGGGATTTTATACACAGCCCTGGCTTGCAGAGCTGGAGCTGCTTAATTGTTCCTGCTTCAGGTCCTTGTTGGTCCCAGAACCTGGGGATGGTATTAAATTTAGGCTGCAGCTGGGAGCACAAAGGCTGGGAACAGACAGCCAGCAGATTTTTTCTTTTCACACTCATATATTTTATGCAGTCGTTCATTAATTCAGCAATTACTTATTGAACACCTACAAAGTGGCAGGCATGGTTGTAGCCACTGTGGGTATGGTAAAACAGATAAAATTATTTGCCTTCATGAACCTTACCTTTTAATTAGTGGAGCAAACAATGAACAAGATACATACATAGATATGGATGTATGACAAGAATTATTTACAGTGACCTGATACAGAGTGACTGGGTGGCTGCTTAGATCAGGTAGCAAGGGAAGGCCTCTCTAAGGAGGTGCCTTCTGGGGAGAGGATACAGCTAGTGCAGAGTTCCAAGGTGAGAATGAGCTAGGCATGTTCAAGAAAGAGGAAGAAGGTAAGTGCAGCTGATGATTGGTGATTGAGAGGTAGAGTAGTACATAATGAGGTCACAGAGGGAGGTATCGGCCAAACCATGGGAATCTTTAAGTTTATGATGAGAAATTTTAATTTTTTAAAAAGCACACCAGGAACCCTTTGGATGATTTTAGGTAGGAGAATGACATGATACTCTGACTGAAACAAAATGTATCAATTATTTAGCCCGCCTCCTTCCTACCTCCCTATTTCACAAATGAAGAGACTAAGGTCCAGGGATATTAACAGACAAGCACTAACTCTAATTTTAACTCTTTACACATAGCATTCTATACCACAGTGGGGTGCCCACATGGTTAACAAGGGATCCCAAGTCCAAGGAAAAGTCTTCAGAAGTTAGGTCATGCTAGACATTAGGATGGACCCAATGGAATAAGCTACTTAGCTTGACAATTTTAAATATCACATTCATCTTCATGATCAAAAGTCTTGGCACTCCTATAAAAACAAGCTCTGAGAAGTGTTCCTGTCATGTACATGGTCATTACCTTTAAAACCATCCATATTTACAAACCTAAACTTCTCCAAGGGAGAAAAACAGGTCTTTCTGTTAAACTGCTGTTACCGAATTCTCAAAAAGTGGCCCATGATGAAATGTGCATTTGTCTAAGCACCTCTTTGGTTGTCATTTATTTCAGCACCACTAGAAAGCTCAGAAAAAATGAATGAACTGCAGTATTGTGTTCCTGCAACTGCTTTATGTAAAAACAGCTTGTACTTGTATAGCAGTCTGTATTTTGTAAAGAGCTTTCATGTGCATTATCTCATTTGGCTCTCAAGTCTCACCAAGAAGGTATTATTAGCCCCATTTTAGATGTTGAAACTGAGACTCAGAGAGCATATGTGACTTGGTCAAAGTCACAGTGGTTCAGTAAAAATTGGATACACATGGGTTTGAGTCCCAGCTTTGCTGTGGGCAAATTAGTTAATCTTTGATTAAATTAGGATGTACTAAGTTAAAAGTAACATAAAACTTACCAGTGACTTGAACCATAAACACATTTATTTATGTAATGAAATTTGGAAGCAGGGATCCTTGTGGTTGGGTGGGCAGATCAACAATATTGTCAAGGACCCAGGCTCTTTTTATCCTACATCCTGGGCACCTTGTTATTTTTTCCTCATGCTTGTGGCCTCTTGGTTACCATAACTCAAAGCATTACATCTTCACATCAGAGTCAAATTCAGGAAGAAGGAGCAGAGACAAAGTAGCATGACGTTGTTAGTGAAGAAGTATTTTCCTAGAAGCTCCCCAACAGATTTCCCTTTGTATGTTATGGGCCAGAGTTGGGCATTATAAGTATCTCAAAACTGCTGGGAGTGCTAGGACATGAATGCCTGGCAAACAAAAATGGGATTTCCATAATGGACTAAGACCAATCAAGAATCACTTCTTGGACTTCCCTGGTGGCGCAGTGGTTACGAATCCACCTGCCAATGCAGAGGACAGAGGTTCGAGCCCTGGCCCGGGAAGATCCCACATGTCACAGAGCAACCAAGCCCGTGTGCCACAACTACTGAGCCTGAGCTCTAGAGCCCACAAGCCACAACTACTGAGCCCGTGTGCCACAACTACTGAAGCCCGTGTGCCTAGAGCTCATGCTCTGCAACAACAGAAGCCACCGCAATGAGAAGCCCACACACCACAATGCAGAGGAGCCCCGCCTCGAGGCAACTAGAGAAAGCCCTCGCGAAGCAACAAAGACCCAATGCAGCCAGAAAGGAAGGAAGGGAGGGAAGGAGGGAGGGAGGAAGGAAGGAAGGAAGGAAGGGAGAGTCAGTTCTTGAGGTTGGTGACTTTGCCACCCAGAATGAAATCAGTGTTCTGTTAGTAAGGAAGAAAATGGGCAATGACTTTTGGATAAGGAGCTAACAGCATCTGACACAGTCTTGTTTTTATAATTTCTTTTATTTACTTTCAAAGTTCACTCATATGAACCATAAACATCACTGTAAGTAAATCTTTAGAGAAAATCAACACTCTTTCCTCAGGACACATTTTTAGAAGTATAATTTTCAAGCTAAATAATGCATACAGTTTTAAGATTCCTGTAATATATTAGCAGATAACACTTGTGTTTTTTTTTTTTTTTACTAATTTCCACTATAATTACATTTATTTTCAACAGTTCATGGAATTCTTATATCCTAGAAGCCTAACCACACATAAATAATGTGTGTTTCTATCATCTATTAATTTTATGTCTTCCTTTGTAACATTAAATTACTAACATATGAGGACTTTATGTTAATTTTTTTTTACTGTTTTCTATTTGATAGGGGAAAATATCACCTTTTGGTGTTTGTTTATTTGCAGTTTTGTGAACCGTTTCTGTTTGCTTGTTTTTTCTGTTCTATTCATTGTTTATTGTTCATTCTTCACTCAGGTAAGGCACCTGAGTAGAAAAACAGATAGCAGAATATGGGGTATTTTAAAAATCATTTATATAATGTGTAATACTTTTAAAAATCAGAAATGGTTTTGAATTTTATTTCATTTTATCATTCATTATCTCTTGACTATTTCATGTATGTCCCTTTGATATATTAATTTGATGACATATATTAATAAATTCCATAATTAAAGTATCTTGCATCCTGAGGATAATTTTATTGTGATTTTGGATTAAATGCCCTCTTATGTTTTATAAGTTAATATTTTATTTATAATAAATAAGTACTCAGTGCTATCAGATTCAAAACTTATATAAGAACTGTGCTAGCTTGGTAAAATTAATTAAGAAAATCAATATTTCTCTGGTTATAAAACTGGTTAGTAGCAAAAGAGTTTTGGGGGACTTGATCATTTGAACAAATTTTCTTTGCTTCCTCATTAGGAAAGAAAATTTTCAATATAAATTTTTCATGATGATTTCTTCCTTTTTAATTTCTTAAGAAATGAAACATCTGTTTATTCAAGGAATTCTTGTTGAGGGCAATTTGATAGTGTTTATCCACTATGCCCATCTCTGCTCTTAATTGGTGTACTTAAACCATTTATATTTAAGGTAATTGTTGATATGTTAGACCATTTGATCATTTTATTTTTTTCTGTTTCTTGTTCTTCCGTTTGTCTTTTCTTGCCCCCCTGTGGGTTACTTGAACATTTTTTTTTAGGATTCCATCTTGATTTATTTGTAGTGTTTTTGTACAGTTTCCTTGAAATCATTCTGGGTACAGTAAGTCACCTACAAAGTCCAAGTTGCGAACTTTCAAAGATGTGAAAATACATTCCATCAACATCAGGCGTGAGTGAAATTGAAGCGTGCTTTCCGGCTCCTATTGCTGACGATCCTTCAGCTCTACCATCTCCCACCTCCTCTCCCTCCTGCAGTCAGTAACTCTTCTTGCCTGTTCACTCAATGCCAGCCCCTGTATGCCAGCTGTTGTACTGTACTACTATACTTTTCAAGGTACTATACTGTAAGATTCAAATGTTTTCTTTATTTTTGTGTTTGTTTGTTTGTTATGTATTATTTGTGTGAAAAGTATTATAAACCTATTACACACAGTACTATATAGTCGATTGTATTAGTTGGGTACCTAGGCTAACTTTGTTGGACTTACGAACAAGTTGGACTTAATGAACATGGTCTTGGAATGGAACTCGTTCGTATGTAGGGGACTTACTGTATTACAATATACACATGTGACTTAACACTCTCCACTGTTATCAACATTTTACCATTTTTAGTACTGTATGGAAACATTACTTCTACTTAGGTTCCTTTACTTTCCTCACTTTCAAATATCATTGCTTTGTGTATCAGATAATTTTATGTTTTTTCTTTTAATCATTAAACAATATATAAAACTCATGAGAAGTACAGTTTATTGTATATAGCCATATTTTTGTTCTTCCAATGTTCTTTTTTTCCTTCCTGATGCTCCAAAATTCCTTCTTCTGTCATTTTATCATTTCCTTTCTGTTTGAAATTTTCTTTCTGTTTGAAGAACTCCTTTTAGCTATTCTTTAAGGGTACATCTACTAGCAACAAATTCTTTTAGTTTTCCTTTGCCTTAGAATGTCTTTATTTCATGTTAATTCCTGAAGGATGGTTTCAATGGATATAGAATTTGAACTTTTGACAGTTCTTTTCTTTCAGCACTTGAAAAACATTGACCACTTCATTCTGGCCTCCATGGCTTCAGATAGAAACCTGCTGTCATTCCTATTGGTATGGTCTTTAGTTAACGTCATTTATTTTGCAGCTACTTCCAAGATTTTTTCTTTGTCTTTAGTTTTTAGAACTTTCATTACAATGTGTATTGGTGTTCATTTCTTTGAATTTCTTCTATTTGGGAATTTCTCATCTTCTTGAATCTGTAGATCTTTTGCCAAATTTGTGAAGTATTCAACTTTTATTTCCTTGAAAATATTTTCAGACACATATTTTCCTTCTCTTTTCATGAGTCTCTGATAATATAATTGTTTGATCTTTCATTGTTGTCCCACAGGTCCATGATAGCATACATTCTATTTTTGTGTCCTCAAGTTCAGTGATTCTATTATCTGTTATCTCCTCCCTACTATTGAGTTCATACAGTGAGATTTATTTTTTATTTTTATAATTTCTATCTAAAATTACATATTTTTATAATTCCTATTTCTTTTTCGAGATTTTTAATTTCTCCTTTTGTTTCAAGATAATTTGTGATTGCTTGTTGAAACATTTTATGATGCCTGCCTTAAAATCCTTGTCAGATCATTCCAACATCTGTTTCATCTAAGTGTTGGTGTCAGTTGATTGCTTTTTCTTATTCATGTTGTAGTTCCCTGATTCTTGTTATGACAGGAGATTTTTCTTTCATATTTTGGACATTTTTGTCAATTATATTAGGAGACTCAGGGTTCCAGTTAAATCTTTTATTTTAGCAGGCAGTTACCTGTTTAGGTTTATCACACAGGTCCTAGCCTACTTTTGTGAGTCTGGTTCTAACAACAATTTAATTTTCAGGGTCTTTGTGGTTGTGATTTTGGTCTGTGTGGTTTATCTGGTGCTGCTATGGCTCTCACTACTCTCTGCTGGTGCTGCCTAAGGGGTGTAAGGAATTGGGCCAGGTCACTGGTGCATCTAGATTAGAGGAAGGAAGTCTCTGAGTTGTGGGAGAAAGGATATTTCTCAGGCCAGACCACTTCCTGTGATAGGATACCACTGAAATGCACCATGGCCACACATCCCTAGGTGAGGGAGAAGTCTCAGACGACAGGACAAAGAGGCCTCTTGGACTGGTTATGTGTTGTTTTGAAATCCCCCTTGCACCCACTGCAGCCTGGTGTCTCTGTTATGGAAGAAGTTTCCCAGGATGGGTCACTTGTTGTGATACATCATTATGCCTCAAGCCTGCTTATTTGTGAAACATAGATGATAATGCACAACTTACAGAGTTTTGTGGAGAATAAACAAGAATATAAGACCATGAGAGCAGGAATTTGTCTGGTTGATTCAATTTAGTCACAACATCCAGAATAGCATCCTGACACATAGTAGTTGCTCATTAAGTATTTTCCAAATTAATGACTTGATGAATAAAATAAAGAGGCATGGCTAACACATGGTTATTCTCAATAAATGCTAGTTAGCTAGCTCTCATCATTCTCTTCTCTAGCAAGTGAACAAGGGAGGAGTGAGGCTCATGTCTTTTTACTCCAATGCTCTTTTTCTTTTTTTATGATTGGAGTAGGGGCCCATCCTACTCCAATATAACTTCATCTTAACTAATACATCTGCAGTGACCTATTTCCAAATAAAGTCACATTCTTAGTTACTGGGGTTTAGAATTTTAACTTTTGAATTTTGGGAGGGACACAATTTAACCCGTAGCACTACCTCACTAAAGTGCTGTGTGAGGATTTGCTGTAATTATTACTAGTAAGTAGACATATGAAAGAATTACAATATAAATAATTATTATTACTATTTGAGGCCCTACTATGTGTCAGGGACTATATTGTTATACTTCTTTTTTTTTCTTTTCTTTTTTTAAATGTTTACTTATTTATTTCTTATTAGTCATCCATTTTATACACATCAGTGCATACATGTCAATCCCAATCTCCCAATTCATCACACCACAACCCCCAGCCCCCGCCACTTTCCCCCCTTGGTGTCCATACGTTTGTTCTCT
Organism: Balaenoptera acutorostrata; assembly: GCF_949987535.1. Classification (NCBI taxonomy): domain Eukaryota; kingdom Metazoa; phylum Chordata; class Mammalia; order Artiodactyla; family Balaenopteridae; genus Balaenoptera; species Balaenoptera acutorostrata. The sequence continues at coordinate 56,609,837 of NC_080085.1, read as the reverse complement.
ACTTCTATGTCTCAGTTTCTGCTCTGCAAGCCGGTTCATCTGTACCATTTTCTAGGTTCCACATATATGCTTTAATATACGATATTTGTTTTTCTCTTTCTGACTTATTTCACTCTGTATGACAGTCTTTAGATGCATCCACGTCTCTACAAATGACCCAAATTCATTCCTTTTTATAGCTGAGTAGTATCCCATTGTATATATGTACCACATCTTCTTTATCCATTCCTCTGTTGATGGATGTTTAGGTTGCTTCCATGTCCTGGCTATTGTAAATAGTGCTGCAGTGAACATTGTGGTACATGACTCTTTTTGAATTATGGCTTTCTCAGGGTATATGCCCAGTAGTGGGATTGCTGGGTTGTATGGTAGTTCTATTTTTAGTTTTTAAGGAACCTCCATACTGTTCTCCATAGTGACTGTACCAATTTATATTCCTACCAACAGTGTAGGAGTGTTCCCTTTTTTACATCCTCGTCAGCATTTACTGTTTATAGATTTTCTGATGATCTACATTCTGACCGGTGTGAGGTGATACTTCATTGTAGTTTTGATTCACATTTCTCTAATAATTAGCGATGTTGAGCAGCTTCTCCTGTGTTTGTTGGCCATCTGTATGTCTCCTTGGGAAAAATGTAATTTTAGGCATTCTGCCCATTTTTGGATTGGGTTCTTTGTTTTTATGATATTGAGCTGCATGACCTGTTTGTATACTTTGGCAATTAATCCATTGTCAATTCTTTCGTTTGCAAATATTTGGTTGACAAAAAAGTTCATTTGTGTTTTTCTGTGCCATCTTATGGAAATCCCCGAACTGACATTTTGGCCAACACAATATATTTTGTCTCATTCTGAGGGTTGTCTTTTCATTTTGTTTATGGATACCTTTGCATTGCAAAAACTTTTAAGTTTAACTAGGTCCCATTTGTTTTTCTTCTTATTATCATTACTCTACGTGGTAGGTCAAAAAAGATCTTGCTGTGATTTACAACAAGCAGTGTTCTGCCTATGTTTTCCTTTAAGAGTTTTACAGGGTGTGGCCTTACATTCAGGTCTTTAATCCATTTTGAGTTTATTTTTGTGTATGGTGTTAGGGAGTGTTCTAATTTTATTCTTTTACATGTAGCTATTCAGTTTTCTCAGCACCACTCTTTGAAGAGACTCTTTTCTCTCCATTGTATATTCTTGCTGCTTTGTCATCTATTAGGTGACCGTAGGTGCGTGGGTTTAACTCTGGGCTGTCTATCCTGCTCCACTCATCTATAGTTTTGTTTTTGTGCCAGAACCATACTGTCTTGATGACCATAGCTTTATAGCATAGTCTGAAGTCAGGGAACCTGTTTCCTCCAACTTCATTTTTCCTTCTCAGGATTGATTTGGTTCTTCAGGGTCTTTTGTGTTTCCATACAAATTGTAAAATTTTTGAGCTAATTCAGTAAAAAATGCCATTGGTTATTTGATAGGAATTGTGCTGAATGTGTAGATTGCTTTGTGTAGTATAGTTATTTTCACAGTATTGATTCTTCCAATCCAGGAACGTGGTATATCTCTCCATCTGTTTGTGTTGTCTTGGATTACTTTCATCAGTATCTTATAGATTTCTGAGTACAGGTCTTTTGCCTCCTTAGGTAGGTTTATTCCTAGTTATTTTATTATCTTCGCTGTGACGGTAAATGAGATTGTTTCCTTAATTCCTCTTGCTGATTTTTATTGTTAGTGTATAGGAAAGCAAGAGATTTCTGTGTATTAATTTTGTATCCTGCAACTTTACCAAATTCATTGATGAGCTCTAGTAGTTTTCCTGTAGCATATTTATGAGTTTCAATGCATAGTATCATGTCATCAGCAAACAGGGACAGTTTTAATTCTTCTTTTCCAATTTGGATTCCTTTTACTTCTTTCTTCTCTGATTGCCGTGGTTAGGACTTCCCAAACTATGTTGAATAATAGTGGCATAAGTGGACATCCCTGTCTTGTTCCTGATCCTGGAGGAAATGTTACAGTTTTTCACCACTGAAAATGATGTTTGCTGTGGGTTTTTTGTATATAGCCTTTATTATGTTGAATTAGGTTCCCTCTTTGCCAACTTTCTGGGGAGTTTTTATATAAATGGGTGTTGAGGGGAACCTTCAAGATGGCAGAGGAGTAAGAAGTGGAGATCACCTTCCTCCCAAGAAATACATCAAAAATACATCTACATGTGGAAAAACTCCTACAGAACACCTACTGGACACTGGCAGAAGTCCTCAGACTTCCCAAAAGGCAAGAAACTCCCCACGTACCTGGGTAGGGCCAAAGAAAAAAGGAAAAACAGAGACAAAAGAATAGGGACGGGACCTGCACTTCTGGGAGGGAGTTGTGAAGGAGGAAAAGTTTCCACACACAAGGAAGCCCCTTCACTGGTGGAGATGAGGGGTGGAGGGGGGATGAGCATCGAGGCATGGAGGAGAGCACAGCAACAGGGGTGCAGAGGGCAAAGCAGAGAGATTCCCACACAGAGGATTGGAACTGACCAGCACTCACCAGCCTGCAAGGCTTGTCTGCTCACCCAGTGGGGCTGGTGGGGGCTGGGAGCTGAGGCACAGGGTTCGGAGTTCAGACCCCAGGGAGCAGACTGGGGTTGGCTGCATGAACACAGCCTGAAGGGGGCTAGTGCACCACAGCTAGCTGGGAGGGAGTCCAGGAAAAAGTCTGGACCTGCCTAAGAGGCAAGAGACCATTGTTTTGGGGTGTGCAAGGAGAGGGGATTCAGAGCACATCCTAAAAGAGCTCCAGAGATGGCGTAAGTCACGGCTATCAGCACAAACACCAAAGAAGGGCATGAAATGCTAAGGCTGCTGTTGGAGCCACCAAGTAGCCTGTATGCAAGCACAGGTCACTAGCCACACCTCCATTCCCGGGAGCCTGTGCAGCCCTACATGCCAGGGTCCCGTGATCCAGGGACAACTTCCCTGGGAGAACACATGGCGTGCCTCAGGCTGTTGCAACATCATACTGGCCTCTGCTGCCCCAGGCTCGCCCCGCATTCCATACCCCTCCCTCCACCCGGCCCAAGTGAGCCAGAGCCACCTAATCAGCTGCTACTTTAACCCCATCCTGTCTGGGCGGAAAATAAACACCCTCAGGTGACCTTCACACAGAGGTGGGGCGAAATCCAAAGCTGAAACCCAGGATATGTGCAAACAAAGATGAGAAAGGGAAACTACTCCCAGCAGCCTCAGGAACACCAGAATAAATCTCCACAATGAACTTCATGTACCCTGTATCTCTGGAATACCTGAATAGACAATGAAGCATCCCAAAATTCAGGGGGTGGACTTTGGGGGCAAATGTAGACTGGGGGTTTGCATTCTGCATCTAATTTGTTTCTGGTTTTATGTTTATCTTAGTTTAATACTTAGAGATTATTATTACTTGTAGATTTGTTTATTGATTTCTTTGCTCTCTATCTTTATATATATGTATATTTTTCCTTTTCTCTTTTGGTGAGTGTGTATATGCATGCTTCTTTGTATGATTTTGTCTGTACAGCTTTACTTTTGCCTCTTCTCCTAGGGTTCTCTCTTTCCTTTTTTTTGTTTGGTATTTTTTTTTCATAGAGTCTTTAGTGCTTGTTATCACTGGTGGATTTCCTTTTTGGTTTGGTTGCTCTGTTTCTTTTTTTTTTAATTAGTTTTTTTTTATTTTTTGCTTTAAATAATATTTTAATTTTAATAATTTTGTTTCTTTTCTTTTCTTTCTTTCCTTCTTTCTTTTTTCTTCTCCGTTTTCTTCTGAGCCGTGTGGCTCACAGGGTCTTGGTGGTCCAACTGGGTGTCAGGGCTGAGCTTCAGAGGTTGGAGAGCTGAGTTCAGGATACTGGTCCACCAGCAACCTCTTGGCCCCATGTAATATCAAATGGCAAAAGCTTTCCCAGAGACCTCCATCTCAACGCTAAAATCCAGCTCCAGTCGATGACAAGCAAACTACAGTGATGGACACCCTATGCCAAACAACTAGCAAGACAAGAACACAACACCACCCAATAGCAGAGAGGATGCCTAAAATCACAGTGCACAGACACCCCAAAACACACCACCAGACGTGGTCATGCCCACCAGAAAGACAAGATCCAGCCTCATCCACCAGAACACAGGCACCAGTCCCCTCCACCAGGAAGGCTACACAACACACTGAACCAAAATTAGCCACTGGGGACAGACACCAAGACCAACAGGAACTACGAACATGCAACCTGCGAAAAGGAGACCCCAAACACAGTAAGTTAAATAAAAGGAGAAGATAAATATGCAGCAGATGAAGGAGCAAGGTAAAAACCCACCAGAACAAACAAATGAATAGGAAATAAGCAGGCTACCTGAAACAAAATTCAGAGTAATGATAGTAAAGATGATCCAAAATCTTGGAAATAGAATGGAGAAAATACAAGAAACGTTTAACAAGGACCTAGAAGAACTAAAGAGCAAACAAACAATAAAGAATAACACAATAAATGAAATTAAAAATTCTCCAGAAGGAATCAATAGAAGAATAAATGATGCAGAAGAACAGATAAGTGACCTGGAAGATAAAATAGTGGAAATAACTACTGCAGGGCAGAATAAAGGAAAAAGAATGAAAATAATTGAGGAAAGTCTCAGAGACATCTGGGACAACATTAAACATGCAAAAATTTGAATTATAGGGGTCCCAGAAGAAAAAGAGGAAAAAAACGGGACTGAGAAAATATTTGAAGAGATTATAGTTGAAACCTTCCCTAATATGGGAAAGGAAATAGTCAAGTCCAGGAAGTGCAGAGAGTCCCATACAGGATAAATCCAAGGAGAAACACGCCAAGACATATATTAATCAAACTATCAAAAATTAAAGGAAAAATATTTAAAGCAGCAAGGAAAAAGCAACAATTAACATAAAAGGGAATCCCCATAAGGTTAACAGCTGATCTTTCACCAGAAATTCTGCAAGCCAGAAGGGAGTGGCAGGGCATATTTAAAGTGATGAAAGGGAAATGCCTACAACCAAGATTACGCTAACCAGCAAGGATCTCACTCAGATTCGATGGAGAAATTAAAAGCTTTACAGACAAGCCAAAGCTAAGAGAATACATCATCACCAAACCAGCCTTACATCAAATGCTAAAGAAATTTCTCTAGACAGGAAACACAAGACAAGGAAAAGACTTACAATAGCAAACTTAAAACAATTAAGAAAATGGTAATAGCATATGTATATGTATATGTATGTATGATTCACTTTGTTATAAAGCAGAAATTAACACAACATTGTAAAGCAATTATACTTCAATAAAGATGTTAAAAAAAAAGAAAATGGTAATAAGAACATATATAGATACTTACCCTAAATGTAAATGGATTAAATGCTCTAACCAAAAGACCTAGACTGGCTGAATGGATACCAAAACAAGACCTGTACGTATGCTGTCTACGAGAGACCCACTTTTGTCCTAGGGACACATGCAGACTGAAAGTGAGAGGACAGAAAAAGATATTCCATGAAAATGGAAATCAAAAGACAGCTGGAGTCGCAATTCTCATATCAGACAAAATAGTTTTAAAATAAAGACTATTACAAGAGACAAAGAAGGACACTGCATAATGATCAAGGGATCAATCCAAGAAGAAGATATAACAATTGTAAACATTTATGCACCCAACACAGGAGCACTTCAATACATAAGGCAAATGCTAACAGCCATAAAAGGGGTAATCAAAAGTAACACAATGATAGTAGGGGACTTTAAGTCCCCACTTTCACCAATAAACAGATCATCCAAAATGAAAATAAATAGGGAAACACAAGCTTTAAATGATACATTAAACAAGATGGACTTAATTGATGATTATAGGACATTCCATCCAAAAACAGGAGATTACACTTTCTTCTCAAGTGCTCATGGAACATTCTCCAGGATAGATCATATTATGGATCACAAATCAAACCTTGGTAAATTTAAGAAAATTGAAATCATATCAAGTATCTTTTCTGACCACAACGTTATGAGACTAGATTTCAATTACAGGAAAAACACTGTAAAAGATACAAACACGTGGAGGCTAAACAATACACTACTTAATAACCAAGAGATCACTGAGGAAATCAAAAAAATAACTAGAAACAAATAACAATGAAAACACAAAGACCCAAAACCTATGGGATGCACCAAAAGCAGTTCTAAGAGGGAAGTTTACAGCATTAAAAACCTACCTCAAGAAACAAGAAACATCTCAAATAAACAAGCCGACTTTACACCTAAAACAATTAGAGAAAGAAGAACAAAAAAACCCCAATGTTAACAGAAGGAAAGAAATCATAAATATCAGATCAGAAATAAATGATAAAGAAATGAAGGAAATGATAGCAAAGATCAATAAAACTAAAAGCTGGTTCTTTGAGAAGATAAACAAAATTGATAAACCCTTACCCAGACTCATCAAGAAAAAAAGGGAGAAGACTCAAATCAATAGAATTAGAAAAGAAAAAGGAGAAGTAACAACTGACACTGCAGAAATACAAAGGATCATGAGAGATTACTACAAGCAACTATATGCCAATAAAATGGACAACCTGGAAGAAATGGACAAATGCTTAGAAAAGCACAACCTTCCGAGACTGAACCAGGAAGAAATAGAAAATATAAACAGACCATTCAGAAGCACTGAAATTGAGACTGTGACTAAAAATCTTCCAACAAACAAAAGCCCAGTATCAGATGGCTTCACAGGCGAATTCTATCAAACATTAAGAGAAGAGCTAACACCTATCCTTCTCAAACTCTTCCAAAATATAGAAGAGGGAGGAACACTCCCAAACTCATTCTGTGAGGCCACCATCACCCTAATACCAAAACCAGACAAAGATGTCACAAAGAAAGAAAACTACAGGCCAATATCACTAATGAACATAGATGCAAAAATCCTCAACAAAATGCTAGCAAACAGAATCCAACAGCATATTAATGGATCATACACCATGATCAAGTGGGGTTTATCCCAGGAATGCAAGGATTCTTCAATATACACAAATCAGTCAATATGATAAACCATATTAACAAATTGAAGAAAAACCCTATTATCCTCTCAATAGATGCAGAAAAAGCTTTTGACAAAATTCAACACCTATGTATGATAAAGACCTTCCAGAAAGTAGGCATAGAGGGAACTTACCTCAACATAGTAAAGGCCATATATGGCAAACCCACAGCCACCATTGTTCTCAATGGTGAAAAACTGAAACCCTTGCCACTAATGCTCGCATTCTGAGGGTTGTCTTTTTGTCTTGTTTATGGTATCCTATGCTGTGCAAAAACTTTTAAGTTTCCTTATGTCCCATTTATTTATTTTTGTTATTTCCATTTCTCTAGGAGGTGGGTCAAAAAGTATCTTGCTGTGATTTATGTCATAGAGTGTTCTGCCTGTGTTTTCCTCTAAGAGTTTTATAGTGTCTGTCCTTACATTTAGGTATTTGATCCATTTTGAGTTTATTTTTGTGTATGGTGTTAGGGAGTGTTCTAATTCCATTCTTTTACATGTAGCTGTCTAGTTTTCTGAGCACCGCTTATTGAAGAAGCAGTCTTTTCTCCATTGAATATTCTTGCCTCTTTTATCAAAGATAAAGTGACCATATGTGTATGCATTTACCTCTGGGATTTCTTTCCTGTTCCATTTTTGTTTTTCTGCCAGTACCAAACTGTCTTGATTACTGTAGCTTTGTAGTACAGTCTGAAGTCCAGGAGCCTGATTTCTCCAGCTCTGTTTAGCTTTCTCAACTTTGCTTTGGCTATTCGAGGTCTTTTGTGTTTCCATACAAATTGTGAACTTTTTTGTTCTAGTTCTGTGAAAAATGGCATTGGTAGTTTGATAGGCATTACATTGAATCTGTAGATTGCTTTGGGTAGTATAGTCATTTTCGCAATGTTGATTCTTCCAATCAAAGAACATGGTATGTCTCCCCATCTGTTTGTATCATCTTATTTCTTTCATCAGTGTCTTATCGTTTTCTGCATACAGGTCTTTTGTCTCCTTGGGTAGGTTTATTCCTACGTGTTTTATTCTTTTTTGTTGCAATGGTAAATGGGAGCATTTCCTTAATTTCTCTTCCAAATTTTTCATCACTTTAGTGTATATGAATGCAAGAGATTTATGTGCATTAATTTTGTATCCTGCTACTCTACCAAACTCACTGATTATCTCTAGTAGTTTTCTGGTAGCATCTTTCGGATTCTCTATGTATAATGTCATGTCATCTGCAAACATTGAGTTTTCCTTCTTCTTTTTGGAATTGGATTCCTTTTATTTCTTTTTCTTCTCTGATTGCTGTGACTAAAACTTCCAAAACTATGTTGAATAATAGTGGTGAGAGTGGACAACCTTGTGTTGTTCCTGATCTCAGTGGAAATGGTTTCAGTTTTTCACCATTGATATTGATGTTGGCTGTGGGTTTGTCATATATGGCCTTTATTATGGTGAGTTAAGTTCCCTCTATGCCTACTTCCTGGAGTGTTTTTATAAAAATTGGGTGTTGAATTTTGTGGAAAGCTTTTTCTGCATCTACTAAAATGATCATATGGTTTTTCTCCTTCAATTTGTTAATATGGTTTATCACATTGATTGATTTGGTATATTGCAGAATCCTTGCATTCCTGGGATAAACCCCACTTGATCATGGTATATTATCCTTTTGCTGTGTTGTTGGATTCTGTTTCCTAGTATTTAGTTGAGGATTTTTGCATCTATGTTCATCAGTGATATTGGCCTGTAGTTTTCTTTTTTGGGTCATCTTTGTCTGGTTTTGGTATCATGGTGATGGTGGCCTCATAGAATGAGTGTGGGAGTGTTCCTCCCTCTGCTATATTTTAGAAGAGTTTGAGAATTATAGGTGTTAGCTCTTCTCTAAGTGTTTGATAGAATTCGCCTGTCAAGTCACCTGGTGCTGGGCTTTTGTTTGTTGGAATATTTTTAATCAGTTTCAATTTCAGTGTTTGTGATTGGTCTGTTTATATTTTCTATTTCTTCCTGGTTCTGTCTTGGAAGGTTGTGCTTTTTTAAAAATTAGTCCATTTTTTCCAGGTCGTCTATTTTATTGGCATATAGTTGCTGGTAATAATCTCTCATGATCCTTTGTATTTCTGCAATGACAGTTGTTACCTCTCCTTTTTCATTTCTACTTCTATTGATTTGAGTCTTCTCACTTTTATTTGTAGTGAGTCTGGCTAATGGTTTATCAATTTTGTTTATCTTCTCAAAGAACCAGATTTTAGTTTTATTGGTCTTTGCTATCCTTTCCTTCATTTCTTTTTCATTTATTTCTGTTCTGATCTTTATGATTTCTTTCCTTCTGCTAACTTTGGGGTTTTTTTGTTCTTCTTTCTCTAATTCCTTTATATGTATGGTTAGGTTGTTTATTTGAGATGTTTCTTGTTTCTGGAGGTAGGATTATATTGTATAACCTTCCCTCTTAGAACTGCTTTTGCTGCATCACATAGGTTTTGGATCATCGTGTTTTCATTGTCATTTGTTGCTAGGTATTTTCTGATTTCCTCTTTGATTTCTTCAGTGATCTCTTGGTTATTTAGTAATGTATTGTTTAGCCTCCATGTGTTTGTATTTTTTACATATTTTTTCCTGTAATTGATATCTAGGCTCATAGCGTTGTGGTCAGAAAAGATACTTGATACGATTTCAATTTTCCTAAAATTACCAAGGCTTCTTTTGTGACCCAGGATATGATCTGTCTTGGAGAATGTTCCATGAGCCCTAGACAAGAAAGTGTAATTTGCTGTTTTTGTTTGGAATGTCCTATAAATATCAATTAAGTCCATTTTGTTTAATGTATCATTTAAGGCTTGTGTTTCCTTATTTATTTTCCTTTTGGATGATCTGTCCATTGGTGAAATTGGGGTGTCAATACCCCCTACTATTATTGTGTTACTGTCATTTTCCCCTTTTATGGCTGTTAGCATTTGCCTTATGTATTGAGGTGCTCCTATGTTGGGTGCATAAATATTTACAATTGTTATATCTTTTTCTTGGATTTATCCCTTGATCATTATATAGTTTCCTTCTTTACCTCTTGTAATGGTCTTTATTTTAAAGTCTATTTTGTCTGATATGAGAATTGCGACTCCAGCTGTCTTTTGATTTCCATTTTCATGGAATATCTTTTTCCATCCCTTCACTTTCAGTCTGTATGTGTCCCTAGGACTAAAGTGGGTCTCTTGTAGACAGCATACGTACAGGTCTTGTTTTTGTATCCATTCAGACAGTCTATGTCTTTTGGTGGGAGGATTTAATCCATTTATATTTAAGGTAGTTATCAATATATATGTTCCTATTACCATTTTCTTAATTGTTTTGTGTTTGTTATTGTAATTCTTTTCCTTGTCTTGTGTTTCCTGCTTAGAGAAGTTCCTTTAGCATTTGTTGTAGGCCTTATTTGGTGTTGCTGAATTCTCTTAGCTTTTGCTTGTTTCTAAAGTTTTTAATTTCTCCTTCAAATCTGAATGATTTCCTTGCTCTGTTGAGAAATCTTGGCTGTAGGTTGTTCTCTTTCATCACTTTAATTATGTCCTATCACTCCTTTCTAGCTTGCATAGTTTTTGCTGAAAGTTTCACTGTTTACCGTATGGGAATTCCCTTGTATGTTAATTGTTGCTTTTCCCTTGCTGCTATTAATGTTTTTTCTTTGTATTTAATTTTTGATAGTTTGATTAATATGTGTCTGGTGTGTTTGTCCTTGGATTTATCCTGTATGGACTCTCTCCCCTTCCTGGACTTGACTGAGTATTTCCTTACCTATATTGTGGAATTTTTCAAGTATAATCTCCTCAAATATTTTCTCAGTCCCTTTTTTTTCTCTCTTCTTCTTCTGGGACCCCTATAATTCGAATATTGGCATATTTAATGTTGTCACAAAGGTCTCTGAGCTTGTCCTCAGTTCTTTTCATTCTTTTTTCTTTATTCTGCGCTGCAGTAGTTATTTCCACTATTTTATCTTCCAAGTCACTTATCCGTTCTTTTACCCCAGTTATTCTGCTATTGATTCCTTCTAGAGAATTTTTAATTTCATCTATTTTGTTGTTCATCTTTTTTTGTTTGCTTTTTAGTTCTTCTCTGTCCTTGTTAAATGTTTCTGTATTTTCTCCATTCTATTTCCAAGATTTTGGATCATCTTTTCTACCATTATTCTGAATTATTTTTCAGGTAGACTGCCTATTTCCTCTTTATTTGTTTAGTCTAGTGGGTTTTTACCTTGCTCCTTCATCTGCTGTGAATTTCTCTGTCTTCTCATTTTGCATAACCTACTGCATTTGGGGTCTCTGTTTCACAGGCTGCAGGTTCATTACTTCACATTGTTTTTGGTGTCTACTCCCAGTGGGTAAATTTGGTTCAGTGGGTTTTGTAGGCTTTCTGGTGGAGGGGAGTGGTGCCTGTGTTCTGGTGGATGAGTCTGGGTCTTTTCTTTCTGGTGGGCAGGAACACATCCTGTGGTGTGTTTTGGGGTGTTTGTGAAGTTTTTATGATTTTAGGCAGCCTCTCTTTTAATGGGTGGGTTTGTGTTCCTGTCTTGCTAGTTGTTTGGAATAGGGTGTCCTGCACTGTAGCTTGCTGTTCATTGAGTGGAGCTGGCTCTTAGCATTGAGAGGGAGATCTCTGGGAGAGCTTTCACCATTTTATATTATGTGGGGCCGGGAGGTCTCTGGTGGACCAGTGTCCTGAACTCACCTCTCCCACCTCAGAGGCTCAGGCCTGACCCCCTACCAGAGCACCAAGATCCTGTCAGCCACACGGGTCAGAAGAAAAGGGAGAAAGAAAGAAAGAAAGAAAGAAAATAAATAAAATAAAATAAAATAAAGTTATTAAAATAGAATATAATTATTAAAAATAAAAAATAATAAAAAAGAAAGAGAAAGAAAGAAGAGAGCAACCACACCAAAAAAACAAATCCTCCAATGATAACAAGTGCTAGAAACTATACTAAAAAGAAAAAACAAAATAAAAATAACGGACAGTCAGAACCCTAGTACAAATGGCAAAAGAAAAGCTTTTGGGAAGTCTGAGGTCTTCTGCCAGCATTCATTAGGTGTTCTGTAAGAGTTGTTCCACATGTAGTTGTAATTTTTATGTATTTGTGGGGAGGAAGGTGACCCCCACGTCTTACTCCTCTGCCATCTTGAAGGCTCCTTCTTCAAATCCAAACACAGCCTCTCTGCACATTCCGAGTTTGTATACTGCAGGGAGGCATTCCCTGTTCCTGGTATCTGTGCCCCTTTTCAGGTTTTATCTTTTTTAATAAAGCATATAAGTGCTGGGTGATTAGAAAAAAATTTTGGAATTCAATTTTGACAGTAGCCAGCTAACCCAATAAAACCTCATAATTGACACTTAGTTTTAGGTTTTGGGAACCTCAGGATTCTATGAAGCCTACATAGATCCAAATGTAGTCATTGTTCAGAGATCAGGTGCCCTAAATATCCAACCTGAGTTTGATCAAACTGCAATTTTTCTTTGGAGAGTTTATGGTCCCTTTAAGGCCAAAAGTTTTAACAGATGGATGCTGTCTTCGTGTGAAGAGGTTTGAGCAGGAGAGCATAGAAGCAAATCATCTATATATTGTAACAACTTCGAACCTGTAGAAAACTTTGTATCATCCACATCAGCTTTCAAGATTTGTGAAAATTAAGAGGCACTTACTGGGAATTCCCTGGTTGTCCAGTGGTTAGGACTCCATGCTTTCACTGCTGAGGACATGGGTTCAATCACTGGTCCAGGAAATAAGATTCCACAAGCCACATGGTGTGGCCAAAAAAAGAAAGAAAAAAAAAGGAAACCCTGGAGCTTTACTGTCCAGATGTATTGTCATCCTTCCCAGGTGAAGGCAGAAACATATTGGCTAGCCTTATCAACTGGAATACTGAAAAATGTACTGCATAGATCAATTATGGTGAAAATTTTTCCTTCTGTTAGAATGGATGTTAGTAATGTATGGGGGTAGGAACAACAGGGTGTTGAGCGATAATGTTGTTTATTGCTCAGAGGTCCTGGACATACCTCCTTGGGTTTTCTCAAAGGTAAAATAGGAGTATTACAGAAACTAGTGCAAGGTATAATGAGGCCCTGAGCCTTGAAATCTTCTTTTATGGGCTTTATACCTTGAAGTGCTTCTTTACTTATAGGGTATTAATTAATTCTAGGGAGAGGTTTTGAAGGATCTATATGAGTCTTGATGGGAGGTGCACTGTGTATTTTGGCAATATCAGTTGGATATTTTGCCCATAAGAAGGGTTGGAATTGGCTCAATAAGGACAAATTATCAGTGTCTCCAGAACCAGCTCAAGTACCATCAGAGACAGAGAAAATGAAAGATGTTGAAGGGTCATTTGATTTATCTGGTTGGCTATCTTCATTGCTACTGTCAAATTCTAGAATCATTTCCCCCTTCTGGTAGAAAGAAATTCCAGCATGATACTTTTCTAAGAAGTCTTACCTGATAAATGGATATGGGTGGAGGGACTAAGGAGAAAACAGTGGTTATCTCTCAAGGGGCCTAATCAAGATGGAATGCGTTCAGAGACAGGAACCTTTTGCGGTTCACTAGAAATCTTCCTTATTTGAACTATTTTAGTATTCCGAGGCAGGAGCTGCTTTATAGCAGTGGGGTTGAACACTGACAGTGTGACTCCAGTGTCAATAAGGACAGTAAGAGATTCATTCCCAATGTGGAGAGTTGTTTATCTGCCAATTAAGAGGAAGGATTGGGAGGAGCCCCTGTAGATCCTTGGAGCCCCAATTTTTCAGAAATGGGAGGGCAGTGGAAATTCTGGTTAGAGGGCTGAAGGCACCTAAAGTGCTTAAGTTTGTGATAATCTTTTTGCCAATATCCTGGCTCTTTGCAGTAATAGCTGAAACTAAGAGGATTTTTTGTTTGTTTGTTTTGTTTAGGGTCCTTCATTTGTCAGAGTTGAAAATTAAGAATTTTAGCAGTTTTTCATTTAGTGACACATCTAGGGTGCAAGCAAGCTTAAGCCAGATTAACCTAATCTAAGGTAGACATAGTTTCCCATTCCACCCTGCTCCTTTTAACTAAAACAGAAAGATCCTGTTTCAGCCCATTAGGAAACACACAATTAAAGCCTACCCAATTATATTTAATACCTGAAGGAAGCCCAGAATTTCCTTTGAAAATAGTCTTAAGTAAATTATAATAGTCGTGAACAGGTTCACTAGATTTTTGTCTGCAACCCTGAATTTTGTTTCAATCAATAGGCTTAGGGAAAGCTACTGTAATTGCTCACTGGAGTTCTCCAGCAAATGTTTTAGCCTCTTGCCAAAAGTTAGGGGTTTACTTTTCTAAATCTCTTTCAAGACTTTACCATCCGGCAAGTTTATCCAGTGTTTGGCTTGACCCTCACCAACAAACATGTGGACTAACTGATACAGATCTGAAAAAACAGGTTAGTAAGTTTGAATAACTATGTTAAATTCATCAGCAAACCTGGGGGGTTTGTTTGGATCAGAAGACTTAACTTTAAAGGGGCAGGTTCTAATAGGTTAAGAGGAGGAAGGAGCAGGGAGAGATTTAAGAAAAACGGGAAGTTCAGCAAGAGAATTAGAAAGAGGAATAGAGGGTATAGAGGAAATGGAGGAAGATGGCACCAGAGGTAGGGTTTGAGCATAAGATGGCTGCTGCACATCCAGGGATGGAAGATGGAGGAGCGGAAAGAGAGGCCTTAGAAGCCATTTTGTCTTTCTTCAATAGTTTGTTTGCCTCAGTTATTTTAAAAATTTTTATTTTGCAGTGAGGCAATTTTAGATTCCTATGATCACATTTGGAAGCTTCAAAATACCAATTAAAATAGGTGTGCTATTCACTTTTGACAATTTTAGAGCCATGGCTTTCAATTCAAAAGTCCCCCATAATGGCCATCAGTGTTCTAAATTAAGTTGATCCATTTAGTTAGAAATGCACGTGGGGAGGAACTGCAGTTTTTAAACATTAAACTGGCTAGGATCCCTGAAGTAGGGGCATACTCAATGCATTATATGACTGGGATCCCATTTCGTAGAGATTTTTTTTCTCTAGAGCAAAGGGGAAAAAATCCTAAACAGCACAGTTCCAATAGGAAAAACAGCCCAGTTCCAAAGGAACTGGACCAAAGGCTTAGCAGCACAGTTCCAATAGGAACAGACTGCTTCCAAAAGGAAATAGAGCAAAAGCTAGCACAGTTCCAATAGGGACAGCCTGATTTCAAAGAGTCAGTCCAAAGTGCCAAACAAGTGCTAACAGAAAGGCCAAAGCCTTTAACAGAAAAATCAAAGCTTTCAACAAATATTTTTGTATATTAATTTTGTATCCTGCAACTTTAATGAATTTGTTGATGAACTCTAATAGTTTTTTGGTGGCATATTTAAGATTTTTGATATATATGTTATCATGTCATTCGTATACAGTGACAGTTTTACTTCTTCTTTTCCAGTTTTATTTCTTTTTCTTTTCTGATTGCTGTGTATAGGACTTCCAATACTATGTTGAATAAAAGGAGTGAGAGTGAGCATCCTTGTGTTGTTCCTGATCTTAGAGGAAAAGTTTTCAGTTTTCACCACTGAGTATGATATTAGCTGTGGGCTTATCATATATCACCTTAACTGTGTTGAGGTATGTTCCCTCTCTACTCATCTTGTTTATTTTTTCATAAATAGATGTTTAATTTGTCAAAATGTTCTTCTGAATCTATTGAGATGATCATATGATTATTCTTCAGTTTGTTACAGTGCTGTATCACAGTGATTCATTTATGGATACTGAATAATCCTTGCATCCTGGAATAAATCCCACTCTATCATGGAGTATGATCCTTTGAATGTATTATTGGATTCAGCTTATTAATATTTTGTTGATGATTTTTGCATCTACGTTAATCAGTGATATTGGCCTGTATTTTCTTATTTTGTGTGATATCTTTGTCAAGTTTTGTATCAGGGTGAGTTTGGCAGCGTTCCTTCTTCTGCAGTTTTTTTATAGTTTATAGTTTATAGTTTAAGGATGATACGTGTTAACTCTAAATGTTTTGTAGAATTCACCTGTGAAGACTTCTGGTTCTGCACTTTTGTTTGTTGAGGTTTTTTTTTTATTTTATTTTATTTTTATTACCGATTAAATTTCATTACTGGTATTTGGTCTGCTCATATTTTCTATTTCTTCCTGGTTCAGTCTTGGGGGATTGTAAATTTCTAAGAATCTGTCCATTTCTACTATGTTGTCCATTTTATTGGGGTATAGTTTTTCATAGTCATCTCTTATGATTCTTTATATTTCTATAGTGTGGGTTGTAACTTCTGCTACTGCATTTCTGATTTTATTGATTTAGGCCCTTTCCCTTTTTTCTTGATGAGTCTGGTTTATCAATTTTGTTTATCTTTTCAAACAACCATTTCTTAGTTTCATTGATCTTGTCTAATATTTTAGTCTCTATTTCACTTATTTCTGCTCTGATCTTTATGATATCTTTCCTTCTACTAACACTGGGTTTTTTTAAATTAATTAATTAATTAATTATATTTTTGGCTGCATTGGGTCTTCATTTCTGTGCACGGGCTTTCTCTAGTTGCGGCGAGCAGGGGCTACTCTTCATTGTGGTGCAGAAGCTTATCATTGTGGTGGCTTCTCTTTGTTGCGGAGCACAGGCTCTAGGCACATGGACTTCAGTAGTTGTGGCTCACAGGCTCTAGAGCAAAGGCTCAGTAGTTGTGGTGCATGAACTTAGTTGCTCCTCAGCATGTGGGATCTTCCCAGACCAGGGCTTAAACCCGTGTCCCCTGCATTGGCAGGCGGATTCTTAACCACTGTGCCACCAGGGAAGTCCCAACATTGGGTTTTGCTTGTTCTTCTTTTTCTAGTTCCTTTAGGTGTAAGGTTAAGTTGTTTACTTGAGATTTTTCTTGTTCCCTGAGGTAAGCTTGTATCACTATAAACTTCCTCCTGAGAACTGATTTTGCCACATCCTGTAGATTTTGGATCATTGTGTTTCTGTTTTTATTTGTCTCCAGGTATTTCTTGATTTCCTCTGATTTCTTCAGTGACACATTTGTTGTTTAGTAGCATATTTTTTAGCCTCCACGTGTTTGTGGTTTTTGCAGTTTTTATCTTGTAGTTGTTTTCTAGTCTCATAGTGTTGTGGTTGGAAAAGATGCTTGATATGATTTTAATTTTCTTAAATTTACCAAGGCTTGTTTAGTAGCCTAGCATGTGATCAGTCCTGGAGAATGTTCCATGTGCACTTGAAAAGGATGTGCACTCTGTTGCTTTTGGATGGAATGTTCTATATAGATTTATTACATTCATTTGGTGTAATGTGTTGTTTAGGGCCAGTGTTTCCTTATTGATTTTCTGTCTGGAAGATATGTCTATATATGTATGTTGGGTGTTAAAGTGCCCTACTCTTACTTTGTTACTGTCAATTTTTCTCTGTACTTCTGTTAATATTTCCATTATGTATTTAGGGGCTCCTATGTTAGGTTCATATATATTTTTGTTATATCTCTTGGATTGATCCCTTAATCATTTTGTAATGTCCTTCTTCATCTTTGGTATAGTCTTTGTTCTAAAGTCTATTTTGTGTGATATAAGTATCTCTACCCTGGCTTTCTTTTCATTTCCCTTTTCATGGAATACTTTTTTCCATCCCCTCACTTTCAGTCTCTCTGTGTCTTTAGATCTGAAGTGAGTCTTGTGAAAGCAGCATATATATGGGTCTTTTTGTATTCATTCAGCCACTCTATGTCTTTCGATTAGAGCATTTAGTCCATTTAAATTTGAAGTAACTACTGACAAGTGTGTAATTATTTTCATTTTGTTAATTGATTTGGTGTTCTTTTTGTATTTCTTTTTTTCTTTCTTTCTTCTTCTTTTGCACTCTTCCCTTGTGATTTGATTACTATCTTTAGTGTTATGTTTGGATTCCTTTCTCTCTTTTTCTGTCTGTGTTCTATTATAGAATTTTGGTTTGTGGTTACCATGAGGTTAACAGATAGAATTTACTATATATACATGATTATTTTAAGCTACTGATCTCTTAATTTCAAATGTTTTTAAACAGCACTGCATTTTTACTACCCTCCTCCCGCATCAACTGTTTTTCACATATTTTACATCTTCTTTTTGTTTGTGTCTCTTAATTACTCATTGTGAATATAGTTGATTTTACTCTTTAATCTTTCTAGTAGCTTTATGTGTTGTTGATTTACTACTACATTTACAGTATATTTGCCTTTACCAATGAGATTTTTCTGTTCCTGATTTTCATATTTCTAGTTGTGGCCTTTTTTGTTTAAAATTAGAGAATACCCTTTAACATTTCTTGTAAAGCTGGCTTGCTGTGGATGAACTTTTAGCTTTTGCTTGTCTGTAAAACTTTTGGTAACCCTATTAAATTTGAATTAAATCCTTACCAGGTATAACATTCTTAGTTATAGTTTTTTTCCTTTCATCATTTTAAATATATTGTGCCACTCCCTTCTGGCCTGCAGTTTCTGCTTAAAAGGCAGCTGATAGCCTTGTGGGATTTCCCTTGTACACAACTTGTTGATTTCCATCTCTGCTTTTAATATTCTCTCTGTACATTGAATTTTTGCTACTTTAATTGCAGAGTGACTTGGTGTGGTCCTCTTTGGATTGAACTTCTTAGGAACTTTCTGTGCTTCATGGACCTAGATGTCTGTTATCTATTACCTCTTCATATTTTCTCAGGTCCTTTCTCTCTCTCTCTTTTTTCCTTCTGGGACCCATATAATGAGAATGTTAGTGCGTTTAATATCATCCCAGAGGTCTCTTAGACTGTCCTCATTTCTTTTCATTCCTCTTTCTTTATTCTTTTCCATGGCAGTGATTTCCACCATCTGTCTTCCAGGTCACTTATCCATTCTGTTCTTCTGCCTCAGTTACTCTACAATTGATTCCTTCTAGTGTATTTTTTATTTCAGTTATTGTATTGTTTATCTCTGTTTGTTTGTTCTTTAGTTCTTCTAGGTCTTTCTTAAACACTTCTTGCATCTTCTCAATCCTTCCCTCCATTCTTTTTCTGAGGTCTTTGCTCATCTTCACTACCATTATTCTGAACTGTTTTTCTGACAGGTTGTCTATCTCCACTTCACTTAGTGGTTCTTCTGGGGTTTTATCTAGTTCCTTCATCTGGGACATGTTCGTCTGCAATCTCATTTTGCCTAACTTTCTGTGATTGTGGTTTCTGTTCCATAGGCTGCAGGATTGTAATTCTTCTTGCTTCTGCTGTTTGCTCTCTGATGGATAAGGCAGTGGAGGGACTCCACTAGTGGGTGCAGCTGGGTTTTCTCCCTCTTGTGGGCAGGGCCATGCTCAGGAAAACTTTAAGCAGCTTATGCTGATGGGTGCAGCTCTCTTCCCACCTTGTTGGTTGTTTGGCCTGAGGCGTCCCAGGACTGGAGCCAACAGGCTGTTGGGTGGGACTAATGGCAGCCTCTGGGAGGGCTCACACCAATGAGTACTTCCTAGAACTGCTGCTGCCATTTCCTTTGTCCCCACAGTGAGCCACAGCCACCACCCCCCACCTCTGCAGGAGACCCTCTAATGCTAGCAGGTAGGTCTGGCCCAGTTTCTTATGAGGTCACTGCTTTTTTCCCCTGGGTTCTGATGCACATGGAACCTTGTGTGCACCCTCCAAGAGTGGGTCTCTGTTTCTCCCAGTCCCATGGATTTCCTGTGATCAAACACTGCTGGCTTTTAAGTCAGATTCTCTGGGGGCTTCTCCTCCCAATGCTGGACCCCTGGCTGGGAAACCTGACATGGGGCTCATGACCTTCACTCCTTTGGGAGGGCCTCTGTGGTACAATTGCTCTCCAGTCCATGGGTTGCCCTCCTGGCAGGTATGGGGTTTGATCTTATCACGATTGCACCCCTCATACTGTCTCATTTTGGCTTCTTCTTTGTCTTTGGCTGTAGGGAAGCTTTTTTGATAGGTTTCAGTGTTTTTCTGTCATTGGTTGTTCAGCATTTAGTTGTGATTTTGTTTTTTCTTTAAGAAGGGGTGAGCCCACATCCTTCTACTCCACCATCTCGAGCTCAAGCTTGTCTCCTTTTTTTTTTTTAATTCTTTTTTTTTTTCTTTTTTCTGTTCAGCTTCAGTGATTTCCACTACTTTGTCTTCCAGGTCACTGATCTGTTCTTCTGTGTCATGTAATCTACTGTTCACCCCTTCTATTGTATTTTTCACTTCGGTTGTTTCATTTTTCATCTCCTTTGTTGTTCTTTATATTTTCTAACTCTCTGTTAAAAACTTTTTAACTTCTCACTCTGTTTATACCATCTTCTCCTGAGTTCTTTGAGCATCTTTATGAATATTACCTCAAACTCTTTATTGGGTAGATTGTCTATGTCCACTTCTTAGTTCTTCTGTAGTTTTATCTTGTTCCTTCATTTGGAACATATTCATTTTGCCTAATTTTCTCTTTTCATTTCTATGTATTTGGTAGGTTGGTTATGTTGGAGAAGTGACCTTTTGTGGGAAATGTCCTATGCACCCCAGCATTGCACTCCTTTCTGGTTATCAGAGCTAGGGTTGTACCCCATGTGGGTTGTGTGGGTCCTTCTGTAGTGGCAAGATGACTACTGTGGGTGGTCTGGTGGGTGTGTCTCACCCCCATTCCAGTTGGGGGCTAGACCCTTCCTTGTGAAGAGGCTGCCTGCCACTGATGGGTAGAGCCAGGTCACCAGGTAGCTGGCTGCAGAGCCCCCTGTTTTCCCAGGGCTAGTGCTGGCCCCCTGGTGGGTGGAGTCAGGTTCTGCGTTGGGTGGACTGCAGGGCCAGTGTTCAAGATCTATTGTTGTTCTGCTCAGGCCAGGCCAGATCCTGACATAACTGGGTGTTGCATCTGGGATGTCCGAAAGCTGGTGCTGGCCCACTGGTGAGTGGATCTACATCATGGGTCACCTGGCTAAGTGTCCAAGGTATCTCTGGGCAGTTGCCCACCCACTGGTGGGTGAACTCATGTCCTGGGGCTAGTGCTGGCCCACTGGTGGACAGAACTGTGTCCTGAGGACTCTGGCTACAGGACCCAGCCATCCCAGAGCTGGTGTTGGCCTTCTGGTGGGCAGGGCTGAGGCGCAGGAGTTCTCAGGGCTAGTGCCAGCTCAATGGTGGTGGAGCTGGGCACCAGGTTCTCTGGCTGTAGGACACTAGGGATCCTAGTGTTGGTGTTTCAGGTTGCTGGTGGGCAGGACTGGGACTCAATGGGTCCTGGGACTGGTTCTGTCAACTGGTGGGTGAAGCTGATCTCAGAGCTAATGCCGGTCCAGTGGTGGACATAGCCAGATTCCAGCATCTCTGGCTGCAAGGCCCTTGGGTTCCCAGGTCTAATGCTGGTGCACTGGTGTGCAGGCCAGAGTCCTAGGCCCTCTGGTGGACTGAGTTGGGTTTCAGGTTGTCTGTGGGCTCAAGGGATCTTAAGGCAGCCATCCTGCTCATCAGTGGGTCTGTGTCTCTCCCTGGTGGCTAGTTGCTTGGCTGTAGGTGTCCCAATACTGGTGCTGACAGCCTGACAGGCAGGGCTGGCTCCCTGCACTAATAAGCTAGAAGGAGGATTCCAAAATGGCACTTACCAGCACCAGCATCTTCATGGTAGAAGCAGCTCACAAAAAATTACTGCAACTAGTGTTTATATCCCCAGGGTGAGCTCCAGTTGCCTCTGGTCTCTCCAGGAGACTATCCAAGACCAGCAGGTGGGTCTGACCCAGGCTCCTATCAAATTACTGCTTCTGCCCTGGGTCCTGGAGTGTGTAAGATTTTGTGTGCACCCTTTAAGAGTGGTGTCTTTATTTTTCACAACCCTCTGGCTCTCCTGAAATTAAGCCCTGCTGGCCTTCAAAGCCAAACGTTCTGGGGACACATGTTCCCAGTTTAGGACCCCCAGGCTGGAGACCCCAACGTGGGGCTCTGTCCCCTCGCTCCTTGGGGAGAACCTCTGCAATTGTAATCATTCTCCTGCTTGTGGGTCACCCACTTTGGGGTATGGGTCTTGACGATACCCATTTCAGCCCCTCCTACCTGTTTGTTGTGGTTCCTTCTTTATCTTTAGCTGTTGAAGATCTTTTCTTCTAATCTTCCAGCCTTTCTCATCTATAGTTGCTCTGTAAATAATTGTAATATTGATGTGCCCATGGCAGAAGATAAGCTCAGATTCTTCCTATTCTACCATTTTGGACACTCCCCTCTTCAGTTAAATTTATTTCCAGATATTTTATGCATTTAGGTATTATGAAATATAATTGCTTTTTAATCTTTTTGGATTGTTTCTTGCTGGTATATGGAAACACACCAGACTCTTGTGTGTTTACCTTGTATCCTGCAACTTTTCTGACTTTGTATATGTATTACTTTGCTAGGGCTGCTGTATATGTATTACTTTGCTAGGGCTGCTATAACTGTAACTACAGCTATAACTATATATATATATATATATATATATATATATATATATATATATATGCAGTTAAATTTTACTTTCTAAAAGTTCTTGAGGTTAGAGTACTGAGATAAAGGTGTAGACTGACTTTTGTTTCTTCTGAGGCCCTCTCTGGCTTGCATACGTCTGCCTTCTTGCTGTGTGTTCACATGGTTGTCTCTCTATGCATGTATAAGCATGTGTCTGGTCTTCCCCTTTCTCTATGTCCTAATCTCTTCTTCTTGTAAGGATACTAGTCATATTGGATTAGGACCCACCTTAACTATCCCATTTTAATTTAATTATCTTTGTAAAGGTCCCATCTCTGAAATACAGCCACTTTCTGAGGTACCAAGAGTTATGGCTTCAACATATGATTTAGGGGTGGGAGATAATTCAGCCCATAAAAATTTATTTCCTCTACTAGCTTTCATGTGGAGTAATTAGGATATTTTCTACATAGGAATATGTTATCTATGAATATAGTTTTACTTATTTATTTTTTTGGCCATGCTTCACAGCATGTACGATCTTGGTTCCCCAACCAGGGATCAAACCTGCACCCGCTGTATTG
Organism: Balaenoptera acutorostrata; assembly: GCF_949987535.1. Taxonomy (NCBI): domain Eukaryota; kingdom Metazoa; phylum Chordata; class Mammalia; order Artiodactyla; family Balaenopteridae; genus Balaenoptera; species Balaenoptera acutorostrata. The sequence goes on along the minus strand of NC_080085.1, from coordinate 56,586,776 downwards.
GAAGTACAGAGTCCTAACTACTGATCTGCCAGGGAAGTCCCTAGTTTTACTTCTTTATTTCCAATTTGTATCCGTTTTATTTCTTTGCCTTCTGTAATAGCTCTGGCTAGGATTTCCAGTAAGATGTTGAATTGCAGTGGTAAAAGTGACCATGCTTTTTTTGTTTCTAATTATAGGGGGAAAGGTGTCAGTCTTTTACCATTGAGTATGATGTTAGCTGTGGATTTTTCATATATGTTTTTTACCATGTCGAAGAAGTTCACTTTTATTCCTAGTTTTCTTTGACAATTGAGATGAGCATGTGTTTTATTCCCCTTTATTCTATTAGTGAGCTATATTAACATTGATTTTCTTATGTTAAATCATCCTTTCATTCTTATGATAAACTCCTCTTGGTGTAAAATCATTTTAATATGCTATAGGATTCATTATGCTCGTATTTTGTTGAAGACTTTTACATGAATATACATGAGGGATACTGGTGTGTAATTTTCTTTACTTGTGATGTATTTTTAATCAGGTTATTGCTGGCCTCATAACATGAGTTAGGTATTAAATTAATTTTTTTTTTTTTGGTAAATTTTGAAAAGATTAGGAGTAATTATTTTAAGGTTTGTTAGAATTCACCAGAGGAGCCATCTCTTCCTGGATTTTTCTTCATTGAGAGATTTATGATTACTGATTCAATCTCTTTACTTGGTATAAGTCTGTTGATATTGTCTATTTCTTCTTGACTCAGCTTAGGTATTTTGTGGATTTATAGGAATTTATCCATTTCATCTAGATTATCTAATTTGTTGCTATATAATTGTTCAAACATTCTTTTATAATTTTGTTTAATTTCTGTGAGGTTGTTAGTAATATCCCCACATTCATTTCTTTTTTATTAATATTTATTTTATATTGGAGTATAGTTGATTTACAATGTTGTGTTAGTTTCATGTGTACAGCAAAGTGGTTCAGTTATACATATACATATACATATATCTATTCTTTTTTTAGATAATTTTCCCAAATAGGTTATTAGAGATTACTGAGTAGAGTTTCCTGTGCTATACAGTAGGTCCTTGTTGATTATCTATTTTATAAATACTAGTGTGTATCTGTTAATCCCAACCTCCTAATTTATCCCTCCACCCACCATTCCCCTTTGGTAACCATAAGTATGTTTTCTAAGTCTGTGAGTCTCTTTCTGTTTTGTGAATAAGTTCATTTATATCATTTTTTAGATTCCACTTATAAATGATATCATATGATATTTGTCTTTCTCTGTCTGATTTACTTCACTTAGTATGATAATCTCTAGGTCCATCCATGTTGCTGCAAATGGCATTATTTCAATCTTTTTATGGCTGAGTAATATTTCATTATATATATGTACCATATCTTCTTTATACTTTCATCTGTCAGTGGACATTTAGGCTGCTTCCATGTCTTGGCAATTGTAAATAGTGCTGCAGTGAATACTGGGGTGAAAGTATCTTTCCAAAGTATGGTTTTCTCCAGATATATGCCCGGTATTGGGATTGCTGGATCATATGTTAGCTGTATTTTCAGTTTTTTTAAAGAACCTCCATACTACTCTCCATAGTGTTCTGTACCAATTTACATATCCACCAATAGTGTAGGAAGGTTCCCTTTTCTCCACATCCTCTCCAGCATTTATTGTTTGTAAATTTTTTGATGATGGCCATTCTGACTGGTGTGAGGTGATACCTCATTGTAGTTTTGACATTCTGACTGGTGTGACGTGATACCTCATTGCAATTTTGACATTCTGACTGGTGTGAGATGATACCTCATTGTAGTTTTGACTTGCAATTCTGTAATAAATAGTGATATTGAGCTAATGTGCTTTATGGCCATCTGCATGTCTTCTTTGGAGAAATGTCTATTTTGATTGGGTTGCTTGGTTTTTTTTGATACTGAGCTATTTGTATATTTTGGAGATAACCCCTTGTCCACTGCATCATTTGCAAATATTTTCTCCCATTCTGTGGGTTGCCTTTTCTTTTTGTTTATAGCTTCCATTGCTGTGCAAAAGCTTTTACGTTTAATTGGGTCCCATTTGTTTATATTTGTTTCTATTTTATTACTCTAGGATGTGGATCTAAAAAGATATTGCTACAATTTATGTCAAACTGTGTTCTGCTTATGTTTTCCTCTAAGTTTTATAGTATCTGATCTTACATTTAGGTCCTTAATCCATTTTGAGTTTATTTTTGTGTATGGTGTAAGAGAAGGTTCTAATTCTATTTTTTTACATGTAGTAGGCCAGTTTTCCCAGCACCATTTATTGAAGAGACTGTCTTTTCTCCATTGTATATTTTTGCCTCATTTGTCATAGATTAATTGACCACACGTGCATGGGTTTATTTCCAAGCTTTCTATCCTGTTCCATTAATCTATAAGTCTGTCTTTGTGCCAGTACCATATGTTTTTGATTACTGTAGCTTTATAGCATAGTCTGAAGTCAGAGAACTTGACTCCTCCAGCTCCGTTTTTCTTTCTCAAGATTGCTTTGACTATTCAGGGACTTTTGTGTTTCCATACAAATTTTAAGATTTTGGTTCTAGATCTGAAAAAAAAATGCCATTGGCAATTTGATAGGGATTGCATTGAATCTGTAGATCACCTTGGGTAGTATAGTCATTTTGACAGTATTTATTCTTCCAATCCAAGAACATGGTATATCTTTCCATTTGTTTGTGTCATCTTTGATTTCTTTCATCACCGTCTTATAATTTTCAAAGAACAGGTCTTTTGTCTCCTTAGGTAGATTTATTGTTAGGTATTTTATTCTTTTTGATGCAATGGTAAATGTTATCGTTTCCTTTATTTCTCTTTCTGATCTTTCTTTGTTAGCATATAGGGATGCAACAAATTTCTGCATATTAATTTTGTATCCTGTAACTTTACCAAATTCATTGGTGACCTGTAATAGTTTTCTGGTGGCATCTTTAGGACTTTCTATGTATAGTGTCATGTCATCTTCAGACATTGACAGTTTTACTTCTTCTTTTCCATTTTGGATTCCTTTTATTTCTTTTTCTTCTCTGATTTCCATAGCTAGGATTTCCAAAACTATGTTGAGTAAAAGTATTGAGAGTGGACATCCTTGTCTTGTTCCTGATCTTAGAGAAAATTATTTCAGCTTTTCACTGTTGAGTATGATGTTAGCTGTGGGATTGTCATATATGGCCTTCATTATGTCAAGCTAGGTTCCCTCTATGCCCACCTTCTGGAGAGCTTTTATCATAAGTACATGTTGAATTTTATCAAAAGCTTTTTCTGCATCTATTGAGATGATCATAGGGTTTTATTCCTCAATTTGTTAATGTGATGTATCACACTGATTGATTTGTGGATATTGAAAACTCCTTACATCCCTGGGATAAATCCCACTTGATCATGTATGTATGATTTTTTTAATATATTCTTTGATTTGGTTGCTAGTATTTTGTTGAGGATTTTTGTCTCTATATTCATCAGTGACATTGGCCTGTAATTTTCTTTTTTTGTGATATCTTTGTCTGGTTTTGGTATCAGGGTGATGGTGACCTCATAGAATGAATTCTGAAGTGTTCCTGCCTCTGCAATTTTTTGGAAGAGTTTCAGAAGGATAGGTGTTAGAAGGATAGTTGTTAACTCTTCTCTAAATGTTTGATAGAATTCACCTGTGAAGTCATCTGGTCCTGGACTTCTGTTTGCTGTGTGTTTCTTTGATCACACTTTCAATTTCAGTACTCATGATTGATTTGTTCATATTTTGTTTTTCTTCCTGGTTCAGTCTTGGGAGATTGTACCTTTCTAAGAATTTGTCCATTTCTTCTTGGTTGTCCATTTTTTTGCATATAGTTGCTTACAGTAGCCTCTTATGATCTTTTGTATTTCTGTGGCATCAGTTTTAACTTCTTTTTCATTTCTAATTTCATTGACTTGGGCCCTCTCCCTTTTTATCTTGATGTGTCTGGTTAAAGGTTTATCAATTTTGCTTATCTTTCAAAGAACCAGCTTTTATCTTCATTGACCTTTTTCTATTTTTTTTTTTTTTAGTCTTTTGCATTTATTACTGCTCTGATCATTATTTCTGTCCTTCTGCTATCTTTGGGGTTTGTTTGTTCTTCTTTCTCTAGTTGCTTTAGGTGTAAGTTTAGGTTGTTTATTTGTGATTTTAATTGTTTCCTGAGGTACGATTGCATTGCTGTAAACTTCCCTCTTAGCACTGCATATGCTGCATCCCATAATTTTTGGATCGTCATGTTATCATTTTCATTTGACTCTAGGTACTTTATGTTTTGCTTGTTGATTTCTTCAGTGAAACATTGTTTAGTACTATGTTGTTTAGCCTCCTTTTTTTTTACATTTTTTTTTCTTGTAATTGATTTCTAATTTCACAGCATTGTGGTTGGAAAATATGCTTGATATGATTTCAGTTTTCTGAAATTTATATTGAGGCTTCCTTTATGGCCCAGCGTGCTATCTATCCTGGAAAATATTCCATGTGCACTTGAGAAGAATGTGTGTTCTGCTACTTTTTGTTGGAATGCCCTATAAATATCAGTTAAGTCCATCTAGTCTAATGTGTCGTTTAAAGCCTGTGTTTCCTTATTGATTTTCTGTCTGGATGCTCACTGATGTAATTGGGGTGTTAAAGTCCCCTACTATTATTGTGTTACTATTTCTCCTTTAATGGCTGTTAGCATACACTTTATATATACGGGTGCTCCAATGTTGGGTGCATATATATTTACAATTGTTATATCTTCTTCTTGGATTGATACCTTTTTTTAATAATTTTATTTTATTTTTAACATCTTTATTGGAGTATAATTGCTTTACAATGGTGTGTTAGTTTCTGCTTTATAACAACGTGAATCAGCTATACATATACATATATCACCATATCTCCTCCCTCTTGCATCTTCCTCCCACCTTCCCTATCCCACCCATCTAGGTGGTCACAAAGCACCGTGCTGATCTCCCTGTGCTATGCGGCTGCTTCCCACTAGCTATCTATTTTACATTTGGTAGTATATATAAGTCCATGTCACTCTCTCACTTTGTCCCAACTTACCCTTCCCCCTCCCTGTGTCCTCAAGTCCATTCTCTACATCTGCATCTTTATTCCTGTCCTGCCCTGAGGTTCATCATAACCTTTTTTTTTTTTTTTAGATTCCATATATATGTGTTAGCATATGGTATTTGTTTTTCTCTTTCTGACTTACTTCTCTCTGTATGACAGACCCTAGGTCCATCCACCTCACTACAAATAACTCCATTTCGTTTCTTTTTATGGCTGAGTAATATTCCATTGTATATATGTGCCACATCTTCTTTATCCATTCATCTGTCAGTGGACACTTAGGTTGCTTCCATGTCCTGGCTATTGTAAATAGAGCTGCAGTGAACATTGTGGTACATGACTCTTTTTGATTTATGGTTTTCTCAGGGTATATGCCCAGTAATGAGATTGCTGGGTCGTATGGTAGTTCTATTTGTAGTTTTTTAAGGAACCTCCATACTGTTCTCCATAGTGGCTGTATCAATTTACATTCCCACCAACAGCGCAAGAGGGTTCCCTTTTGTCCACACCCTCTCCAGCAGTTCTAAGTGGGAAGTTTATAGCAATATAATCCTACCTCAAGAAACAAGAACCATCTCAAATAAACCACCTAACCTTACACCTAAAGCAATTAGAGAAAGAAGAACAAAAAAAAACCAAAGTTAGCAGAAGGAAAGAAATCATAAAGATCAGATCAGAAATAAATGAAAAAGAAATGAAGGAAACAATAGCAATGATCAATAAAACTAAAAGCTGGTTCTTTGAGAAGATAAACAAAATTGATAAACCATTAGCCAGACTCATCAAGAAAAAAATGGAGAAGACTCAAATCAATAGAATTAGAAATGGATTGATACCTTGATCATTATGTAGTGTCCTTCTTTGTCTCTTGTAACAGCCTTTATTTTTAAATATATTTTTTCTAATGTAAGTATTGCTACTCCAACTTTCTTTTGATTTCCATTGGCATGGAATACCTTTTTCTATCCCCTCACTTTCTGTATGTGTCCCTAGATTTGAACTGGGTCTCTTGTACACAGCATATATATAGGTCTTGTTTTTGAATCCATTCAGCCAGTCTATGTCTTTTGCTTGTAGCATTTAATCCTTTTACATTTAACATACTCACTGATATTTATGTATTAATGATATTTTGTTAATTTTTTGGATTTGTTTTTTAGGTCTTCTTTCTTTCCTTCCACTTTTGTTCTGTCCTCTAGGTATTTGATGTGTATCTTTAGAGTTCCCTTTGGATTCCTTTTTCTCTTTTTTTGTATATCTATTGCAGATTTTTATTTTGTGGTTCCCATGAAGTGTTGGCATGCACCCTATATATATATATACCAGATTGTTGTAAGTTGCTGGTCTATTAATTTCAAATGCATTTCCAATATCCTACATTTGTATTCTCCTCTTCTCATCATTGCTGGTTTTGACAATATGTTTGTGTGTGGATGATTTACTACCTTTGCTGTATGTTTACATTTACCATTGAGCTTTCCCATTTCATAATTTTCTTGTTTCTAATTGTGGCCTTTTATTTTCTGCCTATAGAAGCTCCTTCAGCATTCGTTGTAAAGCTCGTTTGGTGGTGTTGAATTCTCTTAGCCTTCGCTTGTCTGTAAAGTTTTTGATTTCTCCCTCAAATCTGAATGAGAGCCTTGGTGTGTAGAGTATTCTTGGTTGTAGGTTTTACCCTTTCATCACTTTAAATATACAGTATAGTGCTACTCCTTTCTGGCCTGCAGAGTTTCTGGTGAAAACTCAACTGATAACCTTATCTGGATTTACTTGTATGTTATTTTTTGCTTCTCCCTTGTTGCTTTTAATATTTTCTCTTTGTCTGTGATTTTTGTCAATTTTATTATTGTGTGTTTCAGTGTTTTCCTCCTTGGGTTTATCATGTATGAGACTCTCTGTGATTCCTGGACTTGGGTGATTGTTTCCTTTCCCCTGTTAGGGAATTTTTCAGTTATTATGTCTTCAAATATTTTCTCATGCCTTTTATCTCTCTCTTCTCTTTCTGGGACCCCTATAATGTGAATGTTGGTGTGTCTCAGAGGTCTCTGAGATTGTCCTCACTTCTTTTCATTCTTTTTTCTTTATTCTGTTCTTCGGCAGTAATTTCCACCATTCTTTCTTCAGCTCACTTATCCATTCTTCTGCCTCATTTATTCTGCTATTGGTTCCTTCTAGTGTATTTTTCATTTTCGTTATTTTATTCTTCAACTCTGTTTGGTCATTTTCGTTATTTTATTCTTCAACTCTGTTTGGTTATTCTTTGTATTTTCTAACTTTTGTTAAAAACTTCTTGTAATTTCTCGCTCTGTGCATCCATTCTTTTCATACCTTCTTGGATCATCTTTACAGTCATTACTCTGAACTCTTTGTTGGGTAGATTGCCTATCTCCACTTCACTTAGTTGTTCTGGGGTTTTATCTTGTTTCTTCATCTGGAACATATTCCTCTGCTATCTCATTTTGCCTAACTTTTGGTGTTTGTGATCCCACAGGCTGCAGGATTGTAGTTCCTCTTGTTTCTGGTGTCTTCCCCCTGTTGGGTGAAGCTGGTCTAAGAGGCTTGTGCAGGCTTCCTTGTGAGAGGGACTGGTGCCTGCCCACTGGTGGGTAGAGCTGGGTCGTGTCCCTCTGGTTGACAGGGCTGTGTCAAGGGGTATGTTTAAAGGTGGCTGTGTTCTCAGGAAAACTTTAAGCAGTCTGTCTTCTGATGGTTGGTGCTGTGTTCCCATCCTGTTTGTTGTTTGGCCTTAGGCATCCTAGCACTGGAGCCTAAGGGCTATTGTGTGGGACCAAGTCTTGGTGTCAAAATGGCAGCCTCAGACAGCTCAAACCAATGAGTACTCCCTAGTACCTCTGCCACCAGTGTCCTTGTCCCTGAAGTGAGCCACAGCCGCCCCCCTCCCCAGGAGACCCTCCAGGACCAGCAGGTAGGTCTGACCCAGGCTGCTATGAAGTCACTGCTTTTCCCCCTAGGTCCCAGTTTGTACGAACCTTGTGTATGTCCTCTAAGAATATTCCTTCAATTTACCCAAGTCTTGTGGAGTTCCTGCCATCAAGCCCCACTGGCCTTCAAAGACAAATGCTCTGGGGGTTCCTCCTCCTGATACCAGACCAGCAGACTAAGGAGCCTGATGTGGGGCTCAGAACTCTCACTCCTGTGGGAGAACCTCTGCAATATAATTATTTTAAAGTTTGTTGGTTGCCCACCTGGCAGGTACAGGATCCTATCATCTCATTGTGACTTCTTCTTTGTCTTTGGATGTAAAATATGTTTTTTGGTAGTTTCCAGTCCTTTTTTGTCAATGGTTGTTCAGCAGGTAGTAGTGATTTTGGTGTTTTTGTGAGAAGAGGTGGGCTCAGGTCCTCCTACTCTGCCATTCTGTCAGGAATCCCACACTTTCATTTCTGATTTTAGTTATCTTCATCTTCTCTCTTTTTTCTTTGTCAGTATAGCTGAAGAATTGCCAATTTTGTTCATCTTTTCAAAGAATCTACTTTTCATTGATTCTATTGTTTTTCTACTCTGTTTATCTCCACTCTAATCTATTATTTACTTCCTTCAGCTAGCTTTGGGCTTACTTTGTTATTTTTTTCTAGTTCCTCGTGGTATAAATTTAGATTATTTATTTGAAATCTCTTTTCTTTTTTAATATAGGCATTTACAGGTATAAATTTTCCTCAGACTACTACTGCCTTGCTGTATCTCATACATTTTGGTATGTGGTGTTTTTATTTTCATTCAGCTTTAAGTAATTTACAGTTTCACTTAAGATTTTTTCTTTGACCCAGTAGTTTTTTAAGAATGTGGTATTTAATTCCACATGTTTGTGTATTTTCCAATTTTCTTTCTGTTATTGATTTATATCATCATTGTCTTGTGATCAGAAAAGACACTTTGTATGATTTCAGTCTTTTAAAATTCATTGAAACTTGTTCCATAACCTAACATATGTGGTCTAACTTACAGAATGTATATTCTTCTTTTGTTAGGTGTAGTGTTCTATAAATGTCAGTTATGTCTAGTTGTTTTATAGTGTTGTTAAAGCCCTCTACATTGTCATTGATATTCTGTCTCGATATCCAATCTGTTATTGAAGTTGGTATTCAAGTCTCCAACTATTTTTGTAGAACCACTATTACTCACTTAAATTTTGTCAATGCTGCATAGATTTGGGGGGATTTGTTATTTGGTGTATGTATGTTCAAAGTTGTTATATCTTCTTGATGTATTGACCATTTATAAATATATAATGTCCTTCCCTTTCTCTTGTAAAAGTTTTAACTTAAAGTCTATTTTGTCTGATATCAGTATAGACATCCCAATTCTCTTCTCAGTACTGTTTGCATGGAATATGTTTCCTTTCTTTTACTTTCAACCCATTTGTGTCTTTGGATCTAAATGAATCTCTTCATATAGTATATAAGTGGATTATGTTCTTTTTATCCAATCCATCAATCTGTACCTTTGGAGAGTTTAATCCATATACATAAAGATTAGTACTGATAAGAGAGTACTTCTGACATTTAATTATTTGTTTTATGTATTTCTTATGCCATTTTTGTTTATCATTTTCTTCCTCATTGCCATTTTTGTGCTAGTTGATTTTTTTGCAGTGAAAAGTTTTAATTCCCTTATCATTTCTTTTGTGTGTGGGTTTTTTTAAATATATTTTCTTTGTGATTACCATGTGGATTTCCTTTAACATACTAAATTTTATTTATTTTAAAAATAATTTATTGGAGTATAGTTGATTTACAATGTTGTGTTAGTTTCAGGTGTACAGCAAGATGAATCAGTTATACATATACATATATCCACTCTTTTTTAGATTCTTTTACCACATAGGCCATTACAGAGTATTGAGTAGAGTTCCCTGTGCTATACAGTAAGTCCTTATCAATTATCTATTTTATATATTACATACTAAATTTTAACAATATATTTTGAATTAATACCAAGTTAATTTCAATAACATACAAAAACTCTACACTTACACAGTTTGATATCACCTTTCTTTATGTTATTTTTGTCACTTTTGTTTTTATCTTAATCATTGTAAGTTCAATAACATAGATTTATTATTATTGTTGTTACTATTTTATTATTTTTTTCTTTTAAATAATATAGGAAATAAAAGACAGAGTTCCAAACCAAATATTCAATAATGCTGCCTTCTGTATTTACCCATGTATTTACCTTTACCAGAGATATTGACTTCTTTTTATGGCTTTGAGTTACTATCTAGGGTCCTTTCATTTTAACCTGAAGAACTCCCTTTAGCATTTATTGAAGTACAAGTCTAGTAGTATCAAACTCCTTTAGCTTCTTTTATTTATCTAGGAATATTTTAATTTCTCCCTCATTTTTGAAGGATATTTTGCTGGGTATAAAATTCTTGGTTAATAGTTTATTCCTTTTGACACTTAAATATGTTATCTTATTGCCTTCCAGCTTCCAGGTTCTGAAGAGAAATCAACTTTGAATCTTATTTAGGATCGCTTGCACTTGACAGATTGTTTCTCTCCTTCTGCTTCAAGATTTTCATTTTGTCTTTGGTTATCCACATCTTGTTTATGTCTCATATGGGTCTTTTTGAGTTTTTCCAACTCAAAGTTTGTTGAGCATCGTGGATGTGTTATTCATGTCTTTTGTCAATTTTGAGAAATTTCAGCCATTATTTATTCAAATATTCTTTCTGCTTCTTTATCTTTCTCTCTCTCTTACTTCTGGGACTCCCATAATGTGTATATTGGTCCACTTAATGGTGTCTCTTAGGTTTTGTTTACTTACTTCATTCTTTTTAAGTTTCTGCTCCTCAGCCTTAATAATTTCAACTGTCATGTTTCAAGTTTCATCATTTGTTCTTCTACCTGTTCAGATCTGCTGTTGAACTCTTCTAGTGAATTTTTAATTTCAGTTATTTTACTTTTCAATTCTAGTATTTCTGTTTGGTTCCTTTTTACAATTTTTCTTTTTTGATATTCCCATTTTTTTCATACATTTATTTTCTTATATTCTTTATATTCTTTAGTTCTTTGTCTATGTTTTTCTTTGAACATATTTAAGACAGTACTTTTTAGTCTTTGTCTATTAAGTCTGATGTCTGGACTTCCTCAGGAACAGTTTGTCAATTTTATTTGTTACTTTAAGTGGGCCATACATTCCTGTTTCTTTTTATGCCTTGTGTTTTTGTTGTTGTTGTTGTTGAAAACTGTTTTAATTATAATGTGGTAACTGGAAATCAGATTCTCCCCCTTCCCCATATTTAGCTGTTTTCTGTTGCTGTTCCTTTATTTGATGATGGCTGTAGTAGTCCATTTGTTTAGGTGTTTTAACCAAACTATTTGTGCAAAGACTGTATTCTTTGTCATATGTGATCACTAAAGTCTGTATGGATCTTGTTCAGCTAATATTTTGACAGGAATTTCCTTGAGTGCCAGCAGTTAAAAGTAAACAACAGCAGTAGCAACCAAAAAACCCATATATCTCTACCAGTCTTTGAACATTGGCTCTGTGCTGAAGCACTACTTCAACACTTAGCCAAACTGGCACTTAGCCTATGTATCAGTCGGTGTGTAAACTTTGGGTCTTCTCCATATTTTTCTAGTCATGTGTCTTGCCCTGGACATACATGGGCCTTTCTAAACTGCCCCCATATATATTGGTGCTTTTGAATGTCCTAATTTCCCAAAGAATCTTCTCCAGCTTTTGCTCCAGACTTAAGCAGTCTATTATATGTCTCCACCCATAATTTCTTGTCCCAGGCACCTCTGGTTTATTAGTTTGCTTTGCAAAAATTTTTAACAAATGCCCACCCATTTTCCAGCCTGCATTCTGAATTGAGTGAAACAGAGATGAGCACCTTGTATCTGTCCTTCAGATAACAGGTTAAAATAGACATACACAATAATTTTTGAATAAGTTTTGCTTAGCTTACTCTGGAACTAGGGGTGAGGGTTTCACACTAGGTACACAGGCTGCTGCTAATTTAAGACTGCCTTCACTTTAGGACTGTTGCTGGGGAGAGGGGTGCAGTAAGGGCAAGTAAAAATGGCACAAAGCTTTCCTATAATTTTCAAGATGCTTTTTTCTTGGTTCAGTATTTGCTTCATTGTTGTAAATGTTTGACTGTTTCCCAGAGTTCTGACAACATTGATTTTGACAGTTTCTGTTTGTGTTGCTACACTTCTCTGAGGGAATGAAAGCTCAGAGCTGCTGCCTCCTCCATATCCCTGATGTCCTCTGTTGATTTTAATATATTGATTCCAACATCTCTCTGGGTGTCCCTGTGTGCCAGAAGATCAAAGCATAAAGAAAATTAAGGATATTTTAATTATAAAATAAGTATAAAGAAAAAAGACAGTATTTTGTTGAGCTAGGCCTGAGAGACGCATACATCATTTTATCCATATTCCATTGGCTAGAAATTAGGCACATGGCCCTACAGACTTGTGTGGGGTTAGAAAATGTTGACAAGTGGTATTCCCAGGAAGAAAGGTCAATGAGTTTAGTGAACAACCAGCCAACTTCTTCCACAACAAACAAATAACTAATATCCCTTGTTAAGTAGAGTTGTGTCTTTGACAAAGAGCTATGATATAACAGGCAGGAGCCTTGTTCCTAGGTTAGAATTCCAGAGCTGGAAGAATATTTAGAGACCATTTATTTTAATATCCTCAGATGTTTGGGACTCTGATGCTTGGAAATGGAGAGGGGCTAGCCAGATCACACTGAGTCAATACCAGACCTGAGACAATATCCAGCTGGATCACTCATCTTTCCTCTATACCATCTTCATTCAAACATGTTTGAGCATTTCCAAGAGTAAGATTCAATCTTAAAAGATTGTATATTTCTAGAAATGTATCCATTTTTTCTAGGTTGTCCAATTTGTTGGCATATAATTGTTCATAGTATTCTCATGATTATTTGTATTTCTGTGATATTGTCTGTAACTTGCACAGCAAAGCACATCGACAAAACAAAAAGGCAACTTACTGAATAGGAGAATATATTTGCAAATGAAATGTCCACTAAGAGGTTAATATCCAAAATATACAAATAACTCATAACAGTCAACATCAAAAAAACACAAACAACCCAATTAAAAATGGGCAGAGGACCAGAATAGACATTTTTCCAAAGAAGACATATAGATGGCCAACAGACACATGAAAAGATGTTCAACATCACTAATCATCAGGGAAATGCAAATCAAAATCACAATGAGGTATCACCTCACACCTGTCAGAATGGCTATCATCAAAAAGACAAGAAATAACAAATGTTGGAGAGGATGTGGAGAAAAGGGAACCCTCATGCACTGTTGGTAGGAATATAAATTGGTACAACCATTATGGAAAACAATATAAAGGTTCCTAAAAAAATTAAAAATATAACTACCATTTGATCCAGCAATTCCACTCTTGGGTATTTATCTGAAGAAAATGAAAACACTAATTCAAAAAGATATATGCATCCCAGTGTTCATTGAAGCATTATTTATAATAGCCAAGATGTAGAAGCAACCTAAGTGTCCATTAACAGATGAATGGATAAAGAAGATGTGGTATATATATATATATATATACACATATATATATGTGTGTATATATATATATATATATATATACACACAATGAAATATTACTCAGCCATAAACAATAATGAAATCTTGTCATTTACAACAACATGGATGGATCTAGATGGTATTATGCTAAGTGAAATAAGTCAGAGAGAAAGACAAATACAGTATGTCTTCACTTATATGTGGAATCTAAAAATACAAAACAAACAAATAAATGTAACAAAATAGAGACAATCACAGATGTAGAGACCAAACTAGTAGTTACCAGAGAGGAGAGGGGTGGAGTAATAGGTGAAATCAGACAGGGAAAAACAAATACTGTATGTTTTCACTTATATGTGGAATCTGAAAAACAAATAAACAAATATAACCAAACAGAAACAGGCTCACAGATACAGAGAACAAACTAGTGGTTGGCAGAGGTGAGGAGGGTAGGGGTAGGGGCAAAATATTGGATTGGCCAAAACGTTCGTTCAGGTTTTTCCTAACATCCTGCAGAAAAACCCGAACGAACTTTTTGGACAGTCCAATAGGTGAAGGGAATTAAGAGGTACAAACTACCAGTTATAAAATGAATACATCACAGAGATGTAATGTACATCACAGGGATTACAGTCAATAGTATAATAACTTTGTATGATGTATAATCTATAAAAATATTGAATCACTGTGTTGTACTCCTGAAACTAATATAATGTTGTGAGTCAACTATAGTTCAGTAAAATGTAAGAAATAAATTTTTCATCACAACCCAACACATACTTACATATTTCACCTGTAAAATTTTACAAAACAATACTAAGATAGGTAGTGATTAGCATTCATTGTCAAATATTTCCAGCTCCCCAGCTCTGGCACATTATAGAATTATACTTTTTTTTACTTTTGTAGTTACTAATGATCAGGTGATGTGTGTGGTGAAGGACGTGAGCAAAATGAAATGAGTTATTTCTGGGGGAAGATTTTAAGAGCCAGTGCACAGATCACAATATTCTTTTTTCTCTGATGCTCCAATCATGGTAGCACAAAGATGAAGCCTCCGTCACTGTGGGTAACCCAGTAAGTATAATGTAAAACAGAGCCCCCAGGAAATCTCTGGTAAGCAAAATAGTGTGAGTGAGAAATAAATTTTTGTTCTTTTAAGACACTGAGGTTTGGAGTTTACTTTTTTACAATAGCATAACCTAACCTATGCTGACTGTAAATTGATGTCATGACTCAGTAATGGGTTGCAACTTGCAGTTTGTAAAATGCTACTCCGTACAATGTCCACTTGTCCCATAGCTAATCCTCTCTCCAAGTTTCTGTAGAGTAATGTTAGTGACTCCCATTTTACTGAAGGATTGTGGTTATGGAGAAGGTGGAGATGCATACTGCACAGCCTGCCCTCCCCGCAGATACAAAAGCAGCTGGGGCCACCATAGATGTCAGACTTGCATCACCTGTGCTGTCATCAATCGTATCCAGAAGGAGAACTGTACAGCTACCTCTAATGCCGTCTGTGGGGACTGTCTGCCCAGGTGAGCCTGCTATATAAGGCCAAGCTCTTCTGGGCATTCTCTAGCCCTTGGAGGTCTCCCTCATCCTTACCTCTCAGGGCCTAGTTGAAGTATTCTAACTGTCCATATCACGATGAGTTTAAGCTCCCATGAGGGAGATGCAGTATTTTTTCAAGATCCTCTATAAAGTACTTAGCACACAGTCAATTACAGATGAGTACTAAACAGCTGGTTTATCATGCTGGCATGCTTAGCTCAGGGCCAAGTTTCAAGGTAAATCTCACTGTAGACCTAAAAGAGATTAGGAAGCAGTTGGTGTCAAAGCAGTATTTCCTTCTCTTGTGAGACTATTTCCCCTTTTGGTTATAGGGTTTGGTGAATGGGGGAAGAGGTGGAGCGTCTGGGACTCTGAGTCAGAATCAGACATAGAGGCAGAGAACTCACGAGGGGTCAGAGTGAGTGATGGCTTCCTGGAGGACAAGACTCTTAGAAGCTGCCTGTTGTTCAAGAAGGACCAATCCAAGTACATTGCTTGTTTGATCACCTTGCCATTTCTTATTGCTCTGACTACAGGTTCTACCAAAAGACACGTATTGGAGGCCTGCAGGATCAAGAGTGTATCCCGTGCACGAAGCAGACCCCCACCTCTGAGGTTCAGTGTGTGTATCCAGTTCTCTTCTCCCCTTTCTTCCCCAATCCATTGGGTGACAGCAAGACAGCATAGTAAAGACTTCCTCTACCTCCTCATACTACTTCCTATAGGGTAGATTGGCAAGGGAATTCGTTAGATTTGAGTAATAGTTTTGCAATATATTATCTGTGTAACCTTCTATAAATCATTGAATCTCATTGAACCTCATTTCCCTCATCTGAAAAAAAATGTAAGTCATGAAAATCATTGTTCTTCATACCTTATGGGATGCTGCCTAGTTCTAGTGAAATAAGGTTAGAAAGCATTTTGTAGATTATAACATTTGTACACTTGTGGATTATTTATTTGAAGTTTATAGGAGTCCCTAATGCTTAGGACTAGTAAAAGGCTGAATGAAGTACTAGGATCTAGTCTGTGCCCATATCACTATCCATTTATCTGTCTATCATTTTTGTCTATCTACCAACTATATGTCTACTCACTTACTTTTTTTAATTTATTGATATCTTTTTAAAACATGAAGTATTTCAAATATGTAGAAATATTTTAAATGCAGAAAAATATAAAAATAAAAATGCTCAGTTACAGAGCATCAATAATTAATAAATCTTAAAATTGTGCATATTTGCTTCAGATTTGTTTTTTAAATGAAGATTCCACAGGTTTAGTGGAATTTGTGTTTTGATCCTTTCTGAGTTCCATTCTCTCCTTACCTCCCCAAAGGCAACCACTATCATGAAATTGTGTGTATCTTGTTGGTAGGCTATGCTACAGTAACAAACCCCCAAATCTCAGTGATTTCATGCAATAAAAGTTTATTTTTCATATGCAAAGATCTTACTCTGTCTTGTAACTATACCATCAAACCATGTGGCTTCCAGGTTGATGGGACAGGGTATGAGATAGAGGAGACATACTGGCTTTTAACTACTTCAGTCTGCAAGTGACACACATTACTTCCACTCACAGTCCATTGGCCAGAAGTACTCTTATGGCCTTACTACAAGGGTGTATGGGAAATGCAGAGAAGCATGTGGATAACTGGTGAGCACTATGACTCTGCCATACTCTCCACCCATGTTTTGTTACTTGTATTCTTTTTTGATATATATATATATATATATATATATATATATATATATATATATATTCATAAGCAATATATTCTATATGCTATTTTTTATATTTTATAATGTTTTATATAAATGATATCAAGTTATATACTCTCTTTCTCCAATTTGCTTTTCCTCTCTGGATTATTTATATTGATCCATACAGGTCTTTTATTTTAAATGCTATATAATAATATTACATCATAGAATTATATCATGATTTATTTATCCTGTGCCCTACTGATGAACATTTTAGTTTGTTTCTATTTGCCTAGGTTATATAACTGAATGTGACACGGAAAGACCACAGGATATGTGCATCTTCAAATAACTATACTAATTTATACCATACCAGCAGTATATGCTAGTTCCTCCACTTTGTTCTTTATACTTTTCCCTGCTCTACAAAGAAGTAGAACCAGTTTAGCAGCCCTAGTTGAGGAAGACCCTGGGGAGAGGGTGCTGGCCTGAGGAAGTCCAGGCCCAGTGTCAGGGTGACTATTGACTACCTACAGTGACTGACCTCCCCCACTTTCTTGTCTCACAGGTGCCTTCCAGTTGAGCTTAGTGAAGGCAGATGTACCCACAGTATCCCCTCAGGAGGTCACACTTGTTGCACTGGTGAGCAGTCTGCTCATGGTGTTTACCCTGGCCTTCCTGGGGCTCTTCTTCCTCTACTGCAAGCAGTTCTTCAACAGAAATTGCCAGCGTGGTAAGGGTAGCTGCTTCACGTATTACATGAATCAGGAACAAGGTTCTAATTAGCAGAAGAGAGGAATTTCCTGGGGTTGAGAGTTAATGGACCTTCCCTACAGTGCTGAAATATCTGGGGGTGGCAATAGAATGCACAGGACTTCAGATATGATTGAGGCTGACCCTGTGAGTTTATAGGACCTGGTTCATTAAGGTGTGGTGATTCATAAAGGACTACAACATTATGGGAAAACCCTTGGGAAAGGCATCTGAAGTCCTAGTCCAATCTAACTCTAAATCACTGTGTAACTTTAGACAAGTCATCTAGCTTCTTTGGGCCTCTTTCTCCTTAATCTTTAAAATGAGAGATGGAGTTGATTTCTAAGTTCTTTTCCAATTAGTTATATCTACTAATAGGTATAGATTCTGGAGCATGTCAGGAAAGGAGGAAGGCTGGCTGGAATGAGACGTGACTATAATAAAAGTGGGTGAGGTCTCAGGCAATGGTTATCGGTATAGTAATATACCAAATGTGGGTAACTGAGAGCCCAATGTCCAGAGGAATTGGCAAACTTAGACATTTTTCCTCAGATAATAATTATAACCAGAGGTCTGGCCCAGCCCATAGGAGATGGCCATATGAAATTTTAGATGGAAGGTCATATTTAAAATCAGGAGTAACATCATGATCTATTTTCAGCACAAGTGCAGCCATTAGCCAAGAATGTGAGACAGGAATTCCAGGTCACTGAGGGCAGATATAGGGGAGGTGGGATGGTGGTTGGCCAAGACCAGAGAAGGGTTTAGATCTTTAGTCAAGAGTACTGAGTTTCAGTGCAGCTTCAGTGCCATCAAGGGAGCTGAGAGCTAGGCAGAAACACCAAAATAGGAACCCAGGCTAGTAAGCAGAGTTGATTTAGTAAGGAAAGAGGAGGATACATTCTACTAGATATACAGGTGCTAAGGACTCCTCCTCAGCCCATGGGATACTGGGCCCAAAGCAACAGAACTTTTTGCAACCTCTCTGTTTGTGTGGAAAGATCCTGCTTATATAGGCCTAACTTGGTCACTTTGGATCTAGGGTCTGCCAGATGATCTTCAAAAAGCCTAGAAGATATGTTTGGCTCTACCTCTCACTGAAGTGGAGATGAATCTAGAATTTCAGGGGATGCAGGGCACAAGGGCAACACTGTTATCCCTTTATGACCCTTCTCAAACTCTAATTCTCTCTCCTCTACTCTCTGGTGTCTCCTGGAACATTGTGGCTCAGGGTGGATCATCCTGTCTCTGACTTTGGAGGCCAGTTTCTCAGATAAGAGCTGTTGCCCAGTCCCTGGGCATGGGCATGAAACATGGTCAATGAAGCATTTGGGCCCCAGGGCCTGGAAAGAAGAAGATGAGGCAACATCTGAGAGCTGCCTGTCTCCCTCCTCCTGCCTCAGGAGAAGAGAAATGGGTAACGCTTCTCTGCTCCTCCTCTGTCCTCAATATAATAATGCAGTACCCTTTTCTGGGGATACGAGGGAAGGCAGCTCCCTCAGGGTCTCCACAGGGGAAATAAGATTAGACATTTTCTCATTTATCAGGAGGTGTTTATCAGGAGTCACTAACTTACATGCATACTAGGGTTGTATAAGGGAGATTAATATGTGAATTGGATCCAATATAAGGTTCATTAGAGAGGAGTAGAGACTGTGGCAAACTGAATAGTTCATCCCCTGTCTAAAGAAGAATCTACTACTCAGCTTCAGCTGTTTGTTACCATGTAGGAATATTCAATGTTTCAAGATCTTCTGAATTTTCAAGAGAAGCCAAAACTCTGGATTTTTATTTGAAATAGTTTTAGGTTATGGCATTGAGTTATAATTAAAAACTACCACAACCACAATGTCGGGGTAAAACCAACACACATCCCATAGGCTCTCAGTTTGTAACCTGATGCTGAATCAGACTTATGCATGAAAGGTGTTTTAATTTTCTATCACTGCCAGAACAAATTACGACAAATTTAATGGCTTAAAACAACACCCATTTATTATCTCACCATTGCCATAGATCAGAAGCTTTGTAAGCTTGGCTGGATCTCGACTCAGAGTCTCACTAGGCTGAAATCAAGGTGTTGCCAAGGCTGCATTCCTTTCTGGAAGCTCAAGAGGTGAATCAATTTCCTTGATCATTCAGAAAGGTGGAAGAATTCAGTTCCTTGCAGTTATAAGGTTGAGGTTCCATTTCCTTGCTGACTGTCTGCTGAGGACCATTCCCAGTTTCTAGACACCACCCACTCTTTGACTTATGACCCATTTCCATTTTCAAAACTAGCAGTGGTGGTCAAGTCCTTTTCCTTTCACATATCTGATACTCTCTCTGACTCTTCTGCCTCCCTCTTCCCCAATGATTACATTGGGCCCACCTGGGTAATCCAGGATAACCTACCATTTTAAGGTCCATAATCTTAATTCCACCTGCAAAGTGCCTTTTGCCATATAACACAACATATACACAAGCATAACATCAGGGAATAAAGATCATGTCTGGTGTGGGGGTTGTTAAAATCCTGCTTCCCACAAAGGTTTCTCTTTCTCTGGAGAAACTGACAATTTTCCCTGATCCACCACCAGGTAGCCTCAATCTGATACCTTAATGTAAATATGTTTCTCAGCTGTGTCACCTCAGCCTGGTGCTAGGTGCTCTGGTCCCCAGGGATGGGAGGGGGAGCACTAGTTCCCAGATCTTTCCTGATTTTGTGCTCAGGACCAGGTGCCCCGCTGAGAGGAGCCCCTACCTTTGGTTGACCCAGTGGCTTTCTGCTTCAAGTTTCAGGAGGTTCGCTGCAGTATGAGGCTGACGAGGCAGCGGAGGAGGAATCTCTCTTCCCCATGCCACCTGGCCAGGAGACCAGTCCTGAGTCCCCACTGAGTGAAAGCGTCTTTGAGACCCAGGCATTTAACCCCATCCTGGATGACGACTGCAGCTCGACTCGTGGCTTCCCCACACAGGAGTCTTTTACCTTGGCCTCCTGTGCCTCAGAGAGTCACTTCCACTGGGTCCACACTCCCATCGAATGCACAGAACTGGACCTGCGAAAGTTTTCCAGCTCTGCTTCCTATACTGGAGCTGAGACCTTGAGGGGGAACACAGCTGAAAGCTCTGGAGACAGACTGGAGCTCACTGTACCCTTTGAAGTACCCAGCCTTTAACTCTACTGAGGTGAGCTGGAAAGGTAGGGTAGAAAGACCAGAAATTGGGGACCACCCCCAAAAGGAATTATCCCTTGGAGTACTGTTGTTCAGTAGGGCTAGTGTCAGAGGAACAGCAAGCTAGGAACATTGGTGGATGGAGGGACAACTGTGATAATGTTAATCTTTTGAGCCAGTCAGTCATACATCATATATCTGAGCCTACAGTTGTCAAGGAACTGGCCAGGTTGACATGACACCAGTTTTTCTATCCTGGCCTTTTGCAATCTCTCTCAGGGCCCCACTGTCTAATAGTTATATTCAGTTATCTCCCATCATGTATTCAAGCACCAAGGTACAGTGGGAAAATATACAAACCTTGGCACCTAGAAGCCTTATATTTCAAATCTACCTCCATTCCTTAATAAATATCTGTGTGAAGCTTGTGTAAATCCCTTCACCTCTCTGAGTCTCAGGTCCTTAATCTGTGAAAAGTAGAAAATACTATTCACCTTATATTGTGAGAGTTGAATGAGAAATGCATGTGCAAGTGCCTTTTACAGTGTCTAATGCATTAGAGGTGTTTAAACCATATTAGTTTGTCTTTCCCTCCCTTGCCCCCAGTCGCAATTTATATTGGGTTGGCCAAAAAGTTTGTTCGGGTTTTTCCATAATGTCTTATGGAAAAACCCAAATGAAATTTTTGGCCAACCCAATACATCCTTACATATACACTACACTCGTCTGGTCTTCATAACATAGCTTTGTGGTAAGCAGGTCAGGGTTTGTTAGCTTCACTTTATAGAGGCAGGAACTGAGATGCAGAGAGGGAAAGTGATTTGCTTAAAGTCACAGAGCATGTCAGTGGCAGAACTGGGTTAGAGCCCAGGTTTTGGAGCTCCAAGTAAGTAACAAGGGGCAGTATGAAGCACGGGGGTGGATTCCTATTTTTCAACTAACCAATTACTTTCACCCCCATTTCCATATTTCTCCAGCTATGATATTGTCCAGGTCCCCCAATGACTCCCCCTCCCTATATCTTACCTAAGAAAATATAAACAATATGTAGACGAAAGCCAAGACTCCTATTAAACCGGTCAGCCTAGATACCTTCAAGGTCATCTAGGCCAACCTCCCTTCCAACTCCTCCAATCCATGCTTGAGTCCCTTTTATAATATCCCCACGAAGTGTTTATGTCATCCTTGCTCACATACAGTATCAGAGAGCTCACTACTGCCCAACATGTATTGCAGCTATGACTGGTGGATTTGAGCTCAGTGTAAAGAAAAACTTTCTGTCTTCTTATAATAACCACCCTTGGGTCCTGCTCTGCTCCTTGGGCCACACAGACCTCATCTGCTTCCTGTGTCTTGTGATAGCCCTGAAGAAGTCTAAAGATAGCATCTCCTCTCTGGAAAGTACCACTTTGGGTTCCTTTAAAGTATGGGGGGCTTAAAACTGAACCCAGTTTCATGAGGAATTGTCTCACCAACACAGAGTAGGGTAGAACTGTCATCATGTCCACCCCACACAAGTGATGTTTTTCTGCTATTGTACCCTAACCACTGGCCTAAACCATTTTTTTTTGAGGCATGGGAAGAGAAAGGAGCTAGTGAGATTGCCCCATAGGTTTCTAACTTGCTCTGCTCCCTCCCTAGGTCTCTTGGGCTCCTGGCAGCCCAGTTGTTCTCCCTGGACTCTCCTGCCCTGTTCCTATACCACAACAGCAGCAGGGGCATGGGATGTGGTATCCACAACAGCCTGTACTCTACAGACGGGGCACATCCTATCCCATCCCACCAAAGAATTGATTCTTCATCATTTTCCCAAGACTGGCCAGCAGCATTTTTTGCTTTCCTATCCTAGATAGCCTGGAGAGCCAGATTCCCCAGTCATGGGACTACCAGACATGTTCCTAGCTCAGCTTGATTATAGAGAGGAGGGGAGGGGATGGCAATGAATGGGGTAGAGTTTTACTGCCTGCATCTTTGGTCAGGTGAACCTGAAGGAGGAGCCTCTCAGTACCCTATTGATACATCTACCTAGCACTTTAGGGACAAAATCAAACTCTTCCCCCTTTCTCTCCTCCGCACTGCCCCCCCTCCCCAGTACACACACACACACACACACACACACACCTACACACATCTTAGGAGAGGCCTGAAACCTTGATTCCTCACACATCTCTTAGACTTCTGTGGCTGTGACAATCACGGAGCTAACCCCTTTGGCCCCTGGGGTCTTCCTCTCCACTTATAGGTTTCTTACCTTTTTTAGTGGGGATCCAACTCAGTGTCTTTTTGACTTTTAAAATGATACTTCCTAAAGTTCCTTTTATCTTATTTCTCTTCTTTTCTTGCCTCTTTTGTCCCTTCCTGGTGCCTTGTCTTCTTAAGCCCAAGGCTGAGACTCTAGATCCCCAGGGCCAAACTCAGAGCTCAGAGCTTTCATCTTTGGGGTGGCCATGAAATCCCTGAGATCTAGGGGGGGGACACTTAGGATCTTAGGTTTTCAATGAAGCCTGCCCTAGGGCTGCTCAGGGACTATTGGTGCTTTCTTGGTTTAGAGAAAAACCAATCAATTGCTGAGCCCTCACCAACAGTTTCACATGCTTCTCAGAATAAAGTGGAACTTCTCTCTCCATGGCTGATGCCACAGGGCAGATGAGAACATCAAGGCTCAGATGTGGGCACCATGGATTGTTTTTAAGTCTCCCTTATGTCCATAATGGGCTACTAGGGCTGATACCCACTCCCTCACTGTGGGTCAGATTTTGAAAGAAAACTTGCCCAGATGAGTAGAGCAACTATCTCCTTTGTTTGGGAGCAACCTATATACTCCAGAATGTTGGATGTGACTTAATTTGTGAAAACCAAGACTGTATCTTAGGGTGGGAATGCTGGAATTTACTACGTATATGTGCTGCCCTTTACAGTTTGCAGTGTGCATTCACAGCAATCATCTCTTTGGATCTTTATACACACCCTGAGGTGGGCAGGGCAAGGATTACCATCCCCAGATTGCAGATGATGAAGCTGAGGCTCAGAAATGGAAGGTGACTGCACTCAGTAATGTATGGGGTAATTATCAAGGCTAGGGTCCTCTCCAATATCTTGAAATCTTCATTTTCTAGAAGACAGTGTTTTAAAATAGTAGCTTTTCTGGCATATCTGTTCCAGAAAACAACTCTTTTTGGAAGCAAAAGGGGTGGAGGGACAAATAAGGCCCTTATGCCTGAATGTGAATGAGGTAATATCCTTGCTTACAATACCAAACCTATTCTCTCCCCCTCCCATCAGCTCCCCTACTCCCACCCTGTAGCCATCCTGGATGTATATTCTCTGCCAGATCTGACCCCAGTGGAAAGGTAAGAGACTTTCCATTCAGCACTGTCTCTCAAGAGATCAAAAAGTGAGAAGAGCTGCAAGGTCAGACAAAACTCTTTCTATCTGTCTATCTTACCTCCTTTTGCCACTGGGGGTAAGAAAGAAGGTATAAAGGTTGGAGCCAGTAGGAGTATCCATCCTACTTGTCCTCCCTCCTATATTCCTCTATTCAATTTAAGAGTCTCTGATCTTATTTTGGACAATGACTTGAGACTTTAACTTTAGAGGTGGGAGGGGGGCAAATATCCCATCTTTAAAAGCCTCTCCCAGGTAGATTGCAGATATTTGAGCAAGTCTGTCAATTATAACACTTTAGTGTTTTACAGTCTAAAAAAGTTCATTCATACATGCCTAATTTAAAGATGAGGAACCTGAGTCCTAGAGAGAAGTAGTAACTTACCCAAAGCAATTCATATTTTGGAAAGGCAGCCTGCTCCACACTCCCACCCCCAGACTGAAGTGTGGATTCCATGGCTGAGAATAGAGCCAGGGAAGGGCAGTTAGAGCAGAAACTGCTCTTGGCTATGGCAGAAGGACAGGCAGAGGTGTTGGAGGGCACTAGTTATTTCTATCCACTAGACACTGCCTAAATAACCCTTAAAATATCATTAAGGAACATAGGGAAGAAACAGGAGATTGAATAAGGCAATTCATCTCCACCACCAGAAAAAAACAGCTGGCCCCATAGTCTAAGTGCTACGGAGGCAGCAGTGTAGTCTTCCACTGAAAAATAGCACATGACTTCATCCACATCCAGGATGGAGAGGGTTTCTTTGTTTTTTGTTTCTTGGGGGGTTTTTTGGCTTTACTCTCCCCTATAGCTCTTACCTCCTATGGCCTACAAGGTTTACCCTCCCTTCTTCCAGGTCCCTCTAGACTCACCACACTCCCTGGGTTAGCTGGAAGATCTTATGCATGTTTGAAGAGTGATGGTCCTGTGTTGCAGCATAGGGCAGGGCAAATAATTTCCCTGTGGATCTCCTGGGCCTCACCCTTTATTTGAAGTGCTATAACTCTCCACCTCCGGCAGGGAACCAGGCTGGAATTTGCCCTATTGGAACCTTAAGGAAAATTTCTGAGCCAAGGTGACCTTCCCTCTGGGGCCTGATTTCCCCAAACTACCTCCCAGCAGTCCTCCAAAGATACCTTCCAATATACTTAGGAGTAGCTGAGTGGGGAGAGGAAGGGAGCCCCACTGCCGCTTTCTATTAACATGTCAGTTGGATCTCAGATTTCCCACCACCCCTTCCCATTTGATTCTTTCCGAAGTGTGTTTTTGCTTTACTTCTTACCTATATATCTCATGACCAGGAAGGAACAAGCAACTTGGAGGCTGTATTCTTCTTTATTATCTGGCTTTCTGAGGCCTGTACAGCTAGTTCTGTCCAACAAGTACTTGGTGGTTAATTAAGTACATTAAATATCATGTGCACTTCATTAGGTCCTAGCCCTGGCAAATGAATGCTCTCTACCACAAAACCTCTGCTTTCAGGATTTTATTAAATGCATCTTTAGGGACAGTTCATCTACAAACATTGATTAAGGGCTCCTGGGACAACCCATTGGTCAGGGTGCTAAAAGCACCTGGGAAAAGGTAAATAGGCCCCATTGTACTGGACTGGGGATTAGAAGCAATTGAATTACTAGCCTGCACCAAGCAGCCTGACTTAACACAGGTATTGGCAAATATGTGTGAGCCAAGTGTTTAGGCCTTGACCTTTAGGTTCTCTGTTCTTTTCTTTCTGGGACAGTTTATTCTTATCTCACTGGCTCTAATTAGTCATGTCTGCAGCTTCTGGTAGGGCAAGAACTAGTATCCAAACAGAAGATGATTCAGCTTGGGCAGGCCTTAGGTGTTCAAAGGTCACCATGTGCCTGGCAGTGGTTCAAGCCCAAGTCTAACACTGCTGCATCTATCGCAAAGGTAATGATTTTGTCACAGTCATAATGACATTATGATAAAATGTTACAGCCAGCCTTATTCATTGTGCCTGCTCTAGACTTTATAATTTACAAAGCTCTTTTATGTTTATGGTCTCATTTCATCCTCCCAAATCCCTGAATAAGATGTTATTATATCCCTTTTGAAGAAAAGTAAAACAGCTCATATTAGATATGTGGCTTATCAGGCCAGAGATCAGTCTGACCCAAGTCTCCTGATCCCCAGACCAGGGCTTTCTCCACTGTTTCCCCTTAACAACTGCTTTAGGATGGTACAGTTACCACAGTGGCACTGAGGGCAACATTGCAGATAAAAACAGCAATCATGTAGCAAAATTCCCCAATGGTATATCCATAAACACAATTACTGCAAAGCTCATTGTGAGCCCCATCCAAGACAAGAAACTTCCTGGCTAGAATATCCAGCCCAGAATAACTTCTTAGCAATGATATTTTCTGTAGCAATTAAGACAACAGCCTTGGTTTCTGGTGCTACCCCAGTGCACAGGTGTGCCAACCAGGAGCAAGGTCCTCATGGCATGAACATTGTGTGACCATCCCAAGTCATACCCAGCATCACCTTGGTTCTAACTTTCATTCTGAAGTTAAAAAATTGTGGTTAGCAATTGAACTAAGGAAATGTTTTACTTTGCTTTTTAAGATATCTTGGGTAGAGGTAAGGTGAAGCATGCTTTTTTTCCTTATAATTGCTGCTTGGCCATGGCAAATGTCACACTCAAGCATTTGTTCCTGGGGAGGGTTTTTAAATATTTCATTGCTTTTAAAGTATGGGCATCTTTGAGTGACTTGCTTTCATGTATCTTTTCTATTTGGGGGTTATTGGTCAGTGGAAGCACAAAGGACATGTGACAGAAAAGTTTTCAACATGTCCCTAAGACTGGAAAATAGTTGAGTTGTCTATATTTGAACTAGCAAAAGAAAGTTGTTCTTGCTTGTAAGGGAGGGGAAGTATTTACTGAGGATGAGTTTAGACTTTTGGTTTCGTATTTTCTTCTCTGTATATCTGGATTTGGATTTTGACAGGGAGGAGCCTAGGAGAGCAACTTTCTCCTCCAAGGTTCTCAGATCCAGGCTTGGTAACAGTGTCAATACTGTAGCACCCTCTCCACAACACAAACCCTACTATACTGGGAAGATAATCTCTTATGCACCTAACCCCCTGCTCGCCTCACTAAGAAGGTCTCTGGTGTTTTACATTGAATGTAGGTAAATTTTAATTACTTTTCCCTCCTAAATTGGTTATTTATAGAGCTTTTGTTCAATCTTGAGCCATATGCATATGTGGCTACTGGCAGAGTTATGTTTTATTTCTGATGCTCTGGAAATATTTCATATTAGCCAATAAAGAAAAATACATCCAAACACCTTGTTTATTCCTCTACTTTCAAATAACAAGGTGCCTCATTTGGCTGGTGTGTCTTTGCTCAGTGAGTACAGCAAGGAAATGTGTTTCTTATCAGTGGATCCATCACCAGGGATAGTAGGATCCACTGACTTGCCACCCAAGAGGTCTGGGTTATAGTCCAAGCTCTCCTTCTATATTTTTGAATTGCTTATGACATTTATCTTTTTTTCTGGGCTACAGATCTACTAGAACTTCTTGAGTTCTAAACTAATACTTCTTAAAACAGGTTCCATGCCCTAAGAGGACTGTGCACATGTCTTGTGAGGTCTGCAAAATCTCTCAGAGATTGTGTGTATTTTCATTTTGACAATAATATTCTTTTAAAAAAATATAAGCATATTTTATTTAGACCATCTGGATTATTATCTCTTAAAAGCACTACCTGGCCATTTCAGAGTCTGTGTTTACAATCTCGTTGGATTTAAAGAAGCACCTAAGGAGATAATATTTAACTTTGAATGCTGTGCTTTACTATAATCTTATTTAAGAGCTAGAGAAATCAAGTTCCTCCCATCTTTAATATGCTATGATCCTGACAACAAAACATGTTGGCAAGGATGGGGAGAATGGGACCTCTCATACCTTACTGGTGGGATTGTAAAATGGTACACGCACTTTTGAAAACAGCCTGGCAATTCCTCTAAAAGTTAAAGTTAGAATTACTATATAATCCAATAATTCCACTATGTATGTACACCAAGATAATTAAAAATATATTCACACAAAATCTTTTACACAAATATTCATAGAAACATTATTTATAGTATCCAAAAAGTGGAAACAACCTAAATGTCTATCAGCTGATGAATGGATAAACAAATTGTCAAGTATACATATAATAGAATATTCAGTAATTAAAAAGATTGAACTGACGCACAATATGTCATAAATGAACCTCAAAGCAAGCTAAGTGAAAAAGCCAGACACAAGAGACCACATATTGTATGATTCCATTTATACAAAATTTCCATATAGGCAAGCTAATGGAGACAGAAGGTAGATTAATGGTTGCCTCAGGCTGGGGGGTGAGAAAAGGGGTTAAAAATGGTCCCCAATTTATGTTGATTCAATTTACAACTTTTTGACTTTATGATGGTGTGAAAGTGATAAGCATTCAGTAGGAAACATACTTCAAATTTTGAATTTTGATCTTTTCCTGGGCTAGCAATATGTGCTCTAATACTCTCTTGTAATGCTGGGAGCCACAGCTCCCAGTCAGCCATGCAATCACAAAGGTACCCAACTGATACACTTATAACCATTCTCTACCCATACAACCATTCTGTTTTTCACTTTCAGTGCAATATTCAGTAAATTACATGAGATATTCAATACTTTATTATAAAATAAGCTTTGTGTTTGATGATTTTTCCCAACTGTAGGCTAATGTAAGTGTTCTGAGCACATTTAAGGCAGGCTGTGCTAAGCTGTGGTGTTTGGTAGGTTAAGAGTATTAAATGCATTTTACACTTAGGATATTTTCAAATATGATGAATTTATCAGGATGTAACCCAGTTGTAAGTCAAGGAAAATCTGTAAATGTAAATAGGCATGAGGGATCTTATTTGGGGATAAAAATGTTCTAAAATTGAGCTACGATGATTGCTGCAACACTCAGTAAATAAAAATTGTTGAAATGCACACTTGAAATGGATGAATTTTATCATATGTAAAATACACCTCAATAAAACTGTTTTAAAAAATATTCTGTGATCATCGATCTGAGTAGACTGGTGTTGGTTTAACAATTTGATTACTTTCCAAACACCTGTATTGCCAGAAATAATCTCTCTCTCTCTCTCTCTCTCTCTCTCTCTCTCTCTCTCTCTCTCTCAGACAGACACACACACACACACACACACACGACCCGATTACTCAATTAGGACAAAAGAAAGAAACAGAACTAGAGTCCTATTTGGTTCTTTTCATTTTGAACTCTCTACATAGCCTCAAGGAAAGAGAAAGGATGCATCTAGAAGGAACTTACAGGAGGTATCATTCAAAACAAAAGGAGGAAGAACAAAGGAAACTATTATAGATTCAGGGATGGGTATAGGAAAAGAGATATTGGGAGATACCATCACAGGCTACAGAGGAGTTTTTTGAGGGAACTATCACAGAATAAAGGAGGAATAACTGGGAATTAGTTGGCAGGTAAGAGGCCAGGATTTGTGGTGAGTCTGTCCAGCCTTTGTGTCAGAAAAGACCTTTTTGCCCAACCAGGCCTCCCATTCTTACTCAAAATTTTGAATGCTGGTACAGTAGGAGATATTTAACCCTCTAATTTATGGATGGTGATTAAGGCACAGGAAGTGTTAACACTTATCTGTTGGAGTCGATGTCAGTGTGTGCTTGTGCCAGTCATAGGGCAGTGAAGTCCTACTCCTTACCCAAGAAGGACATGGGGAAATCAGAGCTCTGTAAACAGATGGATTAAAGCACAAACAAGTCATCAGACTATCAAATAGGGGATTATTAGGTGATTGTTAATAACCCTTTTATTAGGGACTAGGAACACTTGCTATTTCTGCTGGTATGATGATCTTTCACTTTATGTTCACAACATGATTGGCAAGTTTCTGTATGCCCAACAGTTAGTCGTTTAAGGCCTTAGAAACTGTGTGTGTTTGTGTGTGTGTGTGTGTGTGTGTGTGGTGGTTCAAATGCTGCCTGCCTGGAAAAAATGGATCCCCAATGAGAGCAGCTGCCTAGTCACATGATTATATCCCCAAAGCCTTTTTTCCTTGTGGTTTCTAGTGCCAGTAAATTCCCTTCCTTAACATCTCTTTCCTAAGGAATAGTGCAAAAGTGAAATAGAAGGGGAAAGTACAGTCAATATTTAGCAGTTATCTCTCATGTGCTTTCTCACTTTCATATTTTGTCTCATTCAATCCTCATGATGTCCCTAGGTGGTAGGTGCTCTTTACAACCTTCATTTTACAAAAGAAGATCACAGATTTAATGATTTTTCTATGGTTATACAGTAGTAAATGATGTGCTAGAATTCCAGTCTAAGTCTATCTGACTCTGAGGCACAAACACTTCCCACCATGCCTCAGCTGCCTCCCTAAGACAGACCTCAGGAAAGAGAATACAATTTATCCCACTGGATCTCTCGTAGTTCCCAGCTTGGGAGGCTACATCAGAGAGTCTCCCTAGGAGACTCTCTAAGTCTCTCTAAGTATCACATAGTAGTGTCAAAGTATTATCAGCTCATGATATATTAATCATTCCCATGTAATCAGAAGGATCACATTGATCATGCTATCTCCTTGGCCACAATGTTGTCATTGAAAGAGCATGCTGGAGATATGAGTTCTTGTTTCACCTTCATCATCCCCTAGATGGAGTAAGAAAAGAGTACTTTTCTTGGCCTCAGTTTCCCCCATGGTACACAAAGGAGATTGAACTCAATGATCTCTAAGAGCCTTCCAACACTGATGTGCAATAAACTTACAAGACCTAGATTTGCTATAGACTCTTGGTAGCAGGAGATCTCAACGGAGAGGAAGGACAGAGAAGATAACCAGAAATGGTAACTATAATATGACTGAGTAAATAACAGGGGCTTAATTTTTTAACCTATGGGCTTTATTGATGTTTTCCATTCCATTTTGGAATCATCTCCATTAAGCGTGCCTCTAGGGATTATTTTCAGATCCTCCAGATGCATCTGAGAAAGTAAGCTTTCCATAAGTAAGAACGACAAAGAGACAGACCATGATGCACTTTTCTTCTCATTTACGTGCTCTATATAACACTAGATCTCTTGTTAAAGTAGTAAATCAGTAACAGTATTGAAAAATATTATATTATATTAAACAACACATATGGATAAAGATTAAAACACCTGGGGTTGGTTAGAGACCCTTTCTCCAAGAAGCCCTAGTTGTTGACAATCACTGATTAATCTTTTCTTCATTCTACCTTCCCTTTGTCTTGTATGGGATGAGTTTCTTATTAACATTAGTTGAACCTTCCTACTCTAGTCCAACACCTCTACAGCAGTGATTCTTAACCTTGGCTTTATACTGGAATCACTTGGGGAGATTTAAAAATGCTGATGCATAGACCTCAGACCTAGAGATTTTAAATTAATCGTTCTGAAATACAGCCTGAGTATTAAAAAACAAACAAACAAACAAACAAACAAAAAAACACCTCCCCAGGTGATACTAATGAGTAGCCAGGGTTGAGAACCTCTTCCCTATAGAAAAATTCTCCTACTCATGGCTTTCTTTATCATGGCCACAGGTAATCTATTTACTCTGTTAAAAGGCCCTTTTAAAACTTCCATCATCTGTTTGTTTCCTGCCTCTCCATACATCTCTTAAACTTAACTCTTTGTCCTTTGAGGTTGAAACTGGTATTCTTCCTAATCTATATTAACTAATCCCCTACAAATCATCCCAATTACAGGATCAAGTGTAAACTTATGCTCAGGTACAGATGGTTTCTAATATGTCAGCTTCCTGGGCAGAATCTTCAGGCTGTGAAAACAAGCAACATCCAAAGCTCACTTTAAAAAAGGGTCTCAGGTTCCAGACCACAGAGGAAGAGATGCATTT
Organism: Balaenoptera acutorostrata; assembly: GCF_949987535.1. NCBI lineage: Eukaryota > Metazoa > Chordata > Mammalia > Artiodactyla > Balaenopteridae > Balaenoptera > Balaenoptera acutorostrata. The sequence goes on along the minus strand of NC_080085.1, from coordinate 56,554,649 downwards.
CTCTACCACCCCTCCTCCTAAGCACAGCTAAACTCCCTGGACATTATATTTAAAACAAATATGACTATAAAACTCTTAGAGAGAAACATAGGCAGGACATTCTATGACATAAATCACAGCAAGATCCTTTTGACCCACCTCTTAGAGTAATTGAAATAAAAACAAAAATAAACAAATGGGACCTAATGAAACGGAAAAGCTTTTGCACAGCAAAGGAAACCATAAACAAGATGAAAAGACAACCCTCAGAATGGGAGAAAATATTTGCAAATGAAGCAACTGACAAAGGATTAATCTCCAAAACATACAAGCAGCTCATGCAGCTCACTATCAAAAAAACAAACAACCCAATCCAAAAATGGGCAGAAGACCTAAATAGACATTTCTCCAAAGAAGATATACAGATGGCCAACAAACACATGAAAGAATGCTCAACATCATTAATCATTAGAGAAAAGCAAATCGAAACTACAATGAGATATCATCTCACACCGGTCAGAATGGCCATCATCAAAAAATCTACACACAAATGCTGGAGAGGGTGTGGAGAAAAGGGAACCCTCTTGCACTGTTGGTGGGAATGTAAATTGATATAGCCACTATGGAGAACAGTATGGAAGTTCCTTAAAAAACTAAAAATAGAACTACCATGGGACCCAGCAACCCCACTACTGGGCATATACCCTGAGAAAACCATAATTCAAAAAGAGTCATGCACCAAAATATTCATTCCAGCTCTATTTACAATAGACAGGGCATGGAAGCAACCTAAGTGTCCATCAACAAATGGATAAAGAAATGTGGCATATATATACAATAGAATATCACTCAGCCATGAAAAGGAACAAAATTGAGTTATTTGTAGTGAGGTGGATGAACCTAGAGTCTGTCATACAGAGTGAGGTAGGTCAGAAAGAGAAAAACAAATACCGTATGCTAATGCATATATATGGAATCTAGAAAAATGGTATTGATGAACCTAGTGGCAGGGCAAGAATAAAGACACAGACATAGAGAATGTACTTGAGGACACGGGGGAGAAGGGGAGGTTGGGATGAAGCGAGAGAGTAACATTGACATATATACACTACCAAATGTAAAATAGATAGCTAGTGGGAAGCTGCTGCATAGCACAGGGAGATCAGCCTGGTGCTTTGTGATGACCTAGAGGGGTGGGATAGGGAGGGTGCTAGGGAGGCTCAAGAGGGAGGAGATGTGGGGATATATGTATACATATAGCTGATTCATTTTGTTGTACAGCAGAAACTAACACAACATTGTAAAGCAATTATACTCCAATAAAGATGTAAAAATAAAAATAGATAAATAAAATAAAATAAACAAATAAGAGAAAGCCCTGAAAAGTGGAGAGAAGAAGTCAGACCATCTAGGGGCTATGGAACCTGATGAGTGATACAGCAGTGAGTTCCCTGGGTTTTCTTTTTGTTGCATATATCTCAGACTGGGTGGAAGAAAATCCAGTGACACAGAAATGCCAATGAGCAATAAATGCCAATAAATTCCCCAAGGAAACCCTATTCTTTCCAGCTAAAAGGCAAAGAAAGAGGCAACCTAGCAAGATAGAAACCTTCTAGCTAATAACTGCCCTAAATTGTGGAAATAACTGTGACCCCATCATCATCCTTGTCAATAAAAGCAGTGTGGGGAACCAAGACTTCTACCCTTTCCCTACTCTAATGAAGTATCCCTTCCCTTCTTGCCAGGGTGGTATCAGAGAAGACCAAATGAGGACTGGGAACTTTACTGTCTTGTGGTAACAAGCATCCCTCCATAGTATCAGTAGAGGCCTAGTGTGTGTGGGGGGGTGGAATTCTACCCCTCCCCAGTGATAACAAGGCATTCTTCCCATTCCCCTCCAGTGTCAGTGAAGGATGAGTGGGAATCCAGAATATTCACTACCATTCAGAAGTAACAAAGCATCTCCCCACCCAGAGATGTCAGTGGAGGCCACATGGGGAGCAATAAAATGGTGCCACTCCTCCTCCTAGCCAGGGTGATACCATCAGACCCCCAGTGAAAATCTGAAACTCCCACCTTTTCCCAGCAGTAAGGAGTCACCCCTTTACTCTAGGGTGTCAAGGAAAGCTGGTGGGAGACCTGATTTTCTACTCCCCACCTGTCAGTAATGAAAGAGTGACTCTCCTTCTCCCACTGGTGTGATGTCAGAGGAGGCCTGCTAAACAGAATATATTGAAAATACCCAAGGTCTTATAATATAATACACAAAATGCCCATATAAAATAAAACATCACGTTCATAAGAAGAACCAGGAAAATTGCAAATGATAAAAGACAACAGATGTCAATGAAATGACATAGATATTATTATCTCACAAAGATGTTGAAGCAGCCATCATAAAAATTGTTCAGTGAGCAATTATGAATTTGCTTGAAGCAAATGGAAATAACAAAACAAAACAAAACAAACAAACAAAAAAAACAGTCTCAGCAAAGAAATAGAAGGACCAAATAACTTTTAGAACTGAAAGATGCAATACTTGTAATAACTCAAAGATGCAATACTTGTAATAACTCAATGGATGGACTCAAGAGCACAGTGAAGAAGAGAGAAAAGATCACTGAACTTGAATATACAATAATATTAATTATCCAATTAGAACAACAGAGAAAAATAAACTTAAAAAAAAAGGAACCAAGATACTGGCGATGAATAACTGGAATTTGAAATTTAATCACAGTGTTATTTACACTAGCACCTCTCCCAAAGGAAATACTTAGTTATAAGTCTAACACAATATGTACAAGATCTTTATGAGGAAAACTACAAAACTCTGATGAAGAAATCAAAAAAAAAAAAAAAACTAAGTAAATGGAGAGATATTCCATGTTCATGGATAGGGAGACTCAATATTGTCAAAATGTCAGTTCTTCCTAAATTGATTTATTGATTCAATGCAATCCCAATCAAAATCCCAGCAAGCTATGTAGTGGATATTGACAAGCTGATTCTAAAGTTTATATAAACAGGCAAAAGACCCAGAATAGTGAACACAATATTGAAAGACAAGAACAAAGTTAGAGGACTGATATTACTGTTATCAAACTCAGGTTTGGCTGCTTGCCACTTGAAAGCCAACACTCGAAAGACAAATGTTGGTAGGAAAGGAAAGATTGTTTTATTCAGGAGGCCGGCAACCTAGTGAGAAGGTGGACTCATGTCCAAAAGCCAACTTCACACTATCAATCAGGGAGAAAGAGCTTTTAAAGGGGAGTTTCAGGAGTGTATAGGTGGAGGAAGGGTGCTAGGTGCAGAACAGCACAGTCAGCTCCAACAATCATCTTGAAATTGCTCATGCCGTGGTCTGATCAGCATCACTTGATTGTTTTAAGTACAGTTACTCTTCAGTTCCAGGGTTGGTTTGTTCCCATTTCCTTGAGGCCAGTTCTCGAAATTGTGCAAGATGGAGAAGCTTATATCATGGCTACAGTCTGGTCATAGTGTAGTTAACTTCTTTCACCTGGTGGGGGTTTTCAGTACCTGTAAAACAGCCCAAAGGAGATAGCTCAGAATATTATCTATAGCCCTTGAGGAGGAACTCAATGTCCTTGATTTTGTTTAATGACTAAACTATTATTATTTTGTGCTGCTTGACTGCTTTTCTTTTCTCCTGCACTTTTCTACTTCTATGATTAAATTTATTCTTTGCCTAAAGTTTTTCTACAGACAAGAGGCAGTCAGAGGACTTGGATGGGGGGACGTCTGTCCTGGGAAGGCCCCATAGGGTCCTGCTCCATTACACTGCTTGAATTCAACACTTACTGTAAATCTACAGTAATCAAGACAGCGTGGTATTGGTGAAAGAATAGACAAATATAGATCAATGGAACAGAAGGGTCCAGAAGTAGAACCACATAAATATAGTTAACTGATCTTTGACAAGGGAGCAAAGACAATACAATGGAACAAAGATAGTCTTTTCAACAAATGGTGCTGGAACAAGTGGGCACCTACATGCAAAAACATAAATCTAAGCACAGAACTTACACTCCTCACAAAAATAAACCCCAAATGAATCACAGGCCAAAATGTAAAATGCAAAACTATAAAACTAAATGTAACATAGGAAAAAATCTAGACAACTTTGGGTTTGTTGGTGAGTTTTTGGGTACCACACCAAAGGCACAGTCCATGAAAAAACGAATTGATAAGCTGGACCTCATTAAAACTAAAAATTTCTGCTCTGCAGAAGACACCATCAAGAGAATGAAAAGACATGCCACAGACTGAGAGAAAGTATTTGCAAAAGACATATCTGATAGAGGACTGTTATCCAGAATATATAAAGAACTCTTAAAATTAAGCAATATGAAAACAAACTGATTAAAAAATGGGCTGAAGACCTTAACAGACACCTCACCAAAGAGATACACAGATGGAACATAAGCTCATGAGAAGATGCTCCAAACCATATGTCATCAGGGAAATTCAAATTTAAAAAAAACAATGAGTTGCAATTAGACACTTATTGAAATGTCAAACATCCAGAACACTGACAACAGTGAATGCTCATGAGGATGTGGAGCAACAGGAACTCTCCTTCATTGCTCTGCTCTGAATTGTGTGTGTGTGTGTGTGTGTGTGTGTGTGTGTGTGTGTGTGTATTTCTATCAAATTCTATTACATGTATAGATAGACTGATGTAACTACCACCACAATTATGATACAGAATTGTTCTAAATAACTTCTAAGTAGTAATCTTCATAGTCACATCCTCTGAACATTTTATACTTAGATGTATGGCATAGAATGAGTTACTTTTTTTAATAAGGTATGAAGTTTACAGCAAGGATTTTGGGGGGGGATGTTTGTTCCTTGTTGCTTATGGAGTCTAATCACCATTGTTTGAAGCTATCCTTTCTTGTATTTTTTTTTTGAAGTTTTGTTAAAATGCAGTTGTCTGTACTTGCATGAGTCTATTTTAGAACCCTCTATTCTTTTCTATTGAAATATGTGTCCACCCCCCACTATTAACACACTGTCCTGATTAATGTAGCTATACAAGCTTTTAAATTGATAGAGTGGTTTTTCCCATTTTATTCTTCTTTTAAAAATTGTTATAGCTATTTTAGTTCCTTTGACTTACATTATCAATTTTAGATTAAGCTTGTCAATATGTAGAAAAGAATCCTGCTGGGATTTTTGTAGAAATTGTATTAAACATATAGATCAAATTGGGGAGAATTGAAATCCTTTCTTTCTTGAGTTTCCCAATCTGTGAATAAAGTATATCTCTCCATTTTTTTAAAGTTCTTTAATCAACATTTTGTAGTTTTCAGCACATAGATCCTACATATTTAGTTATATTTATACTTAAAGATCTTATTTTATTTTGTGCCTATTATAAATGTTATTGTGTTGTAAATGTGATTTCTAATTTTTCGTTGGTAATGTAAAGAGATGCAATTGACTTTTGTGCATTGAACTTTTATACTGTGCCATTGTTAAACTTCCTTATTAGTTCTGTTCTCTTCTCTCTCTCTCTCTCTCTCTCTCTCTCTCTCTCTCTGTGTGTGTGTGTGTCTCTCTCTGTAGCTCCTTTGAGTTTTTGTATGTAGACAACCATGCCATCTGATAATAGGGACAAGTTAATTTCTCCCTGTCCAATCTGTACATATGTTATTGCCTTATTGCACCGGCTAGGACTTTCAGTATTATGTGTAATAGCAGTGGTGCCTGCACAAAATTGCCCTCTTCACAAACTTAGGAGGAAGACATTCAGTTTTTCACCACTAAGGATAATGTTAACTGTGGGTATTTCGTACATGTTCTTTATCAGATTGAGGGCATTCCTTTTTATTTAAAATTTGGTGACAATTCCTGAGCTAAATGGTATTGAATTTTATAAAATGCTTTTATATAATTATGTGGGGTTTTTTTATACTGTTAATATGATATTTTACATTTCTTTTGAATATTGAACTAGTTTTACATTTATGAAATAAATTCTTTTTATGGTTTACTATTATATATTGATTGAATTTGCTAAAAATTTGTTGAACATTTTTGAATTTATGTTTATAAATGCTATTTATAGATTAGCATATCCATCACCACAAATAGTTACCAATTGTGTGTGTGTGTGGTGATAATATTTAAGATCTACTCTCTTAGCAACTCTCAGGTTTACAATACAGTATCATTAACTATAGTCAACATGCTGTACATTAGGTCACCAGAACTTATTCATCTGATAACTGGAAGTTTGTTTATACCCTTTGACCATCATAACCCATTTCCCCTTTCCCTGCAGCCCCTGAGAACCACTATTCCACTCTTTGTTTCTATGAGTTCATCTTCTTTAGATTCAACATATAAGTAAGATCATACAGTATTTGTCTTTGTCTATCTGACATATTTCACTAAGCAAAATTATCCCTAGGTTCATCCATGTTGCTGCAAATGGCAGAATATTTTTTAAAATGTTTTATGGCTGAATAATATCCCATTATATATTTTAAAATACCATATTTTCTTCATCCATTCACCCATTGACAGACACTTATGTTGTTTCCATGTCAGCTATCTCAAATAATATACAATGTACATGGGGGTACAGATATTTCTATGAGATAGTGACTTCATTTCCTTTGGATATATACCCAGAATTGGGATTGCTGGATCCTATGGTAGCTCTATTTTTAATTTTTTAAGAAACTTCCATACTGTTTTCTATAGCAGCTGTATCAATTTACATTCCCACCAACAGTGTACAAGGGTGTTCTCACCACATCCTTGCCAGCATTTTTCTCTTGTCTTTTTGATAATGGTCATTGTAACAGATTTGAGGTGATATTTCATTGTGGTTTTGATTTATATTTTCCTTATGATTAGTGAGCACGTTTTCACATACCTGTTGGCTATTTGGATGTCTTCTTTGAAAAAATTCAAGTCCATTGTCCATTTAAAAATCAGATTAGGATGATAATGATGATGATGATGATGAATTTTTGTTATTGAATTGTATAAGTTACTTACATATTTTGGAAATTAGCCCCTTATCAAACATATGGTTTGCAAACATTTTCTCCCATTCTGTAGGTTGGCTTTTCATTTTGTTGGTCTTTCTTTGACTGTACATAAGCTTTTTAGTTTGACGTAGTCCAACCTGTTTATTTTTGTTTTTGTTGCTTGTGATTTTGGTGTCATATCCAAAAAAACATTGACAAGACCAATATCAAGGAGGTTTTTTCGTATGTTTTTTTCTAGGAGTTTTATGATTTAACATATTACATTTAAGTCTTTAATCCATTTCAAGTAAATTTTTGTAACTGATATAAGAGTTAGGGGTTCGGTTTCATTCTTTTGCATGTGAATATCCAGTTTTCAAAACACTATTTATTGAAGAGATTATTTTCTCCCCATTGAGTATTCTTCAATCCCTTGTCAGACATTCATTTGTATGCATGAAATATGCAAGGGCCCTTGATTCAGTTCCACTAATCTATGTGTCTGTTTCTAAGACATTACCAATCTATTTTGATTACTATAGTTCTATAAAGTAGTTTGATCAGGAAGTATTATGCTCCAGGTTTGTTTGTGTTTCTCAAGATTGCTTTGGCTATTCAGGGTCTTCTGTGGTTCCATATATATTTTGGGATTTTTTTCCTCCTAGTTTTGTGAAAAATACCATTGGGATTTTGATAGGAATTTACATTCAATCTATAGATGATTTGGGATAGTATGGACACTTAAATAATATTAACTCTTCCAATCCATGAACACAGCATATCATTCCACTTATTTGTGTCTTTCATCAATTTCTTTCATCAATGTCTTTTGTTTCCACTGTACAGACCTTTCACCTCCTTGGTTAAAGGTATTCATAATGATTTCATTATTTATTTATTTATTTTAGAAATTCACGGTCTTTTATTTATTTATTTATTTATTTATTTATTTATTTATTGCTGTGTTGGGTCTTCGTTTCTGTGCAAGGGCTTTCTCTAGTTGTGGCAAGTGGGGACCACTCTTCATCGTGGTGCGCAGGCCTCTCACTATCGCGGCCTCTCTTGTTGTGGAGCACAGGCTCCAGACGTGCAGGCTCATTAATTGTGGCTCACGGGCCCAGTTGCTCCGTGTCATGTGGGTTCTTCCCAGACCAGGGCTCGAACCCGTGTCCCCTGCATTGGCAGGCAGATTCTCAATCACTGCGCCACCAGGGAAGCCCTATTTCATTATTTTGATGCTATTGTAAATGAGACTTTCTTAATTTCTCTTTCTGATAGTTTAGTATTAGTGTATAGAAATGCAACTAAATTTTGTATATTAATTTTACATCCTGCATTTTTACTGAATTTGTTAATTAATTCTTACAGTTTTTTGTGAAGTCCTTAGAGTTCTATATATAAGATGGTGCCATCTGCAAAGACAATTTTACTTCTTCCTTTCTGATTTGGATGGCTTTTATTTATTTTTCTTTTCTAATTGCTCTGGCTAGGACTTCCAGTACCATGTTGAATAGAAATGGGTACTCTTATCTTCTTCCTTGTCTTAGAGGAAAAGCTTTCAAATTCTCACCATTGATTGTGTATGACATTAGCTGTATGTTTGTCATATATGATCTTTATTATGTTGAGGCATGTTGCTTCTATACCTAACTTATTAGGAGTTTTTACCATGAAAGTGTGCTGAATTTTCTCAAACTCTTTTTTTCTGCATTTATTGAATGGGTCATATGATTTTTATCCTTCATTCTATTAATGTAGTATATCATGTTTAGTGATTTGCATATGTTGAACCATCCTTGCATCACAGGGATAAATCTTACCTGATCATGGTGTATGATACTTTTATGTGCTGTGGAATTCAGTTTGCTAGTATTTTGTTTTGAAATTTTGCATCTATATTTATCAGAGATATTAGCTTGTAGTTTTCTTTTGTTATATTCTCCTTGTCTGATCTTGGCATCAGAATAATGTTGGACTTGTAACATTAGTTTGGGCACGTTCTCTTCCTTAATTTTTTTGAATGAGTTTGAGAAGGATTGACACTAATTCTTTAAATGTTTGGCAGAATTCACCATTGAAACAATCTGGTCCTGGGTTTTCTTTGCTGAGAGGTTTTTTCATTACTACTTCAATGTCTGTAGTCATTACTGGTCATTACAGATTTTCTATTTCTTCATGATTCAGTCTTGATAGCTTGTATGTTTCTAGAAATGTAACAATTTCTTATAGGTTATTGTAGCGTAAGTGCCTAACAATAAGCTCCTTTGATTGTGATGTAAATGCCTGACATTAAGCTTTTGATTTCCAAAACATCCATTTCAAAGACATTTACTTCAAATAAACATGTTGCCAGATACACAACTAGATAAAGAACAAAGCTACCCCACCCATGGTGTTCCCCTTTTAGAAAGCCCTGGGTAACCTAGATAACTGACCACTTGAGTGACCCCACATTCCCTTCTCCACACTTTAATTCCTACTCATATTTTTTTAAATTTGCAAATAAAGAGTGAACCCATGAAATCCTAGGCATCCCACTCCCAATCTCAATAAAGGCAGAAACTCAGATCTTCTCTCTCTCTCTCTCTCTCCCTCTCTCCCTTCCTCCCTTCCTCTCCTTCTCCCTCTCCTTCTCCCTTGTCTTCTCTTTTTCTCTCTACCTATGACTTCACTGTGTGGTCCTGGGCCTGACATGTACCCTTCAGGACCTGTGAGTACTAAACCTTGTTTTTCCAAAATTCCCTGATTGATGTTCCTGCGGTGCATCTTGCAATCATAATAAGAACCACAAGGGCTGGACCAGCCACAAGATTATCTCTTGTCAAATTTCTGTAGATGTTAGCCACAAGTAGCACAGAGCCTAGTGAGTGCTCCCAGGCATTCTAGCTGATAGTGTGACTATTGTTAGTTTGTGACTGAACACAAAACAGTTTAACAGTTTGTTGTCATATAATTGTTCATAGTAGTCTCATGATCCTTGGTATTTCTGTGTTGTGAGTTGCAATGTCGCTTCTTTCATTTATAATTTTGTTTGAGTCTTTTTTTTTTCTTAGTCTAAATAAAATTTTGTCAGTTTTATTATTTTTTTCAAAAGAAACAACTCCTAATATCAGTGATTATTTTTTCCTATTCTCTATGTCACTTATTTCTGCTCTCTTGCTATTTTCTTCTGCTGACTACGGGCTTATTTATTCTTCCTTATCTAATTCCTTGAGGTGTAAAATTAAGTTGTTATTTGAGATTTTTATTTTTTCTTAATGTAGGAATGTATCACTATAAATGTCCCCTTAGAACCACTTTGGCTACATCCAGATAAGTTTTGGTATGTTGTGCTTTTATCTTGTCTCAAGGTAATTTGTGATTTCCCTTTCGATTTCTTCTTTGACCCATTGGTTTCTCAGGAGTGTGTTGTTTAATTTCTACATATTGTGTATATTCTAGTTTTCCTCCTGTTATTGATTTCTAGTTTCATGCCATTTTAGTCAGAAAAGATACTTAATATGATTTAAGTCTTAAATTTGTTAAAGCTTGCTTTGTGTTCTAACATATGGTCTATCCTGGACAGTATTTCATGTGCACTTGAGAAGAATATGTATTCTGATGCTGTTAGGTGGAATTTTCTGTATATTTCTTTTAGGTCCATTTGGTCTTTTTTTTTCAATAATTTCCATTTGGTGTTTAGTGTTATTCAGATACATTGTATCCTCATTAGTTTTCTGTCTGGGTAAAGTATATCCATTATTAAAACTGAGGTACTGGGGCTTCCCTGGTGGTGCAGTGGTTGAGAATCTGCCTGCTAACACAGGGGACATGGGTTTGAGCCCTGGTCTGGGAAGATCCCACATGCCACGGCACAACTAGGCCCATGAGCCACAACTACTGAGCCTGTGCGTCTGGAGCCCGTGCTCCACAACATGAGAGGCCCACGCACCGTGATGAAGAGTGGCCCCCGCTTTCCGCAACTAGAGAAAGCCCTAGCACAGAAACAAAGACCCAACATAGCAATCAATCAATCAATAAATAAAATAAATAAATCTTTTAAAAAAAAAAGTGAGGTACTGAATTCTCCTACTATCATTGCATTGCTTTCTATTTCTCCCTTCAGTTTTGTTAATATTTGCTTTAAATATTTAGGCCCTCCAATACTGGATCCATATATATTTATAATTTTATAGCCTCTTTATGAATTAATCTCTTTATCACTATATAGGGACATTCTTTGTCTCTTGTGACCAATTGTAACTGAAAATCTATTTTATCTGATATAAATATAGCCACTCCTGCTCTCTTTGGGTTTCTATTTGTATGGAATATTTTTTCCTATCCTTTTACTTTTAGCCTATGTGTATTTTTTAAAGCTAAAGCAAATCTCTTGTTGGCAGTATATTTTTGCATCTTATTTTTTAATTCAATCAGCCACTCTGTCTTTTTGATTTGACAAATTTAATCCACTTATGTTTAAAGTATTTATTGATAGGTAAGGACCTACTGTTATCATTTTGTTCACTGTTTTCTGTTTTCTAACTTCCTTTGTTCCTTTATTCTCTTGTTTCTGCCTTATATATTTATATATTAGTGGCATGCTTTAATCCTTTTCTGTTTATCTTTTTGGTATCTGCTATAGTATTTTCCTTTGTGATTACTATGAGTCTTACATAAAACATCTCATAGATATAACAGTCTGTTTTTAACTGATAAACACTTACCTTTAGTTCCACATAAAACCTATAAACTTTTACTTCTCCTCTCCCCATATTTTATGCTATTGGTGTCACACTTAACACTTTTATATTGTGCATCAAATAACAAATTATTTTATCTATAGGTACTTTTAATACTTTTGGCCTTTAATTTTTATACTAAAGATAAATGTGATTTATGTATCACCATTACATTAGGATATTCTGAATTTGACTCTATATTTACCTTTACCAGTGAGTTTAATAGTTTTATATGTTGTTTTTTATCATCCTTTTACTTCAGTTTGAAGAACTCCCTTTGGCATTTCTTGTAAAACAGGTCTAATGTTGGTGAAGTACCTCAGCTTTCGTTGTCTGGGAAAGTCTTTATTTTTCCTTAATTTCTGAAGGACTCTTTTACTAAATATAGTACTCTAAGTTGCCATTTTTTATTTCAGTTCTTTAAATATAGTCCATCTCCTCCTGGCTTGCAAAGTTTCTGTAGAAAAATCTGCTGATGGCCTTTTGGGGGTTCCCTTGTATCAGATGAGTTATTTTTCCTCTTGTTGCTTCCCAAACTCTGTCCTATTTTTTCTAACATTTTGATTATAATGTGTCTTGAGGTAATCTTCTTTGGGCTGTTCTTTTTTGGAGGTCATTTGAGCTTCCTCTACCTGGATGTCCTTATCTCTCCCAAGATTTGGGAAGTTTTCAACTCTAATTTTTTTAAATAATTTTCTTCTCTTTTCCCTTCTCCTCCTCCTCCTTCTCCTTCTTCTCCTTCTCCTTCTATTTCTTCTTCTTCTTCTTCTTCTTCTTCTTCTTCTTCTTCTTCTTCTTCTTCTTCTTCTTCTTCTTCTTCTTCTTCTTCTTCTTCTTCTTCTTCTTCTTCTTCTTCTTCTTCTTCTTCTTCTCCTTCTCCTTCTCCTTCTCCTTCTCCTTCTCCTTCTCCTTCTCCTTCTCCTTCTCCTTCTCCTTCTCCTTCTTCCATCATGTGAATGTTCATTTGCTTCATGATGTCCCATAATTCAAGTATGCTTTCTTTTCTCTTCTTCATTCTGTTTTCTTCTTTTTGTTCCTTTAACTGGCTAATTTCACATGAGTTCTCTGACTTTTTCTTCTGCGTGATCAATTCTGTTGTTGAAGATCTCTGCTGAATTTTTCAATTCTTGAAAGAGTCTCAGCTCCAGAATTTCTGTTTGGTTCTTTTTCATAGTTTCTATTTTTTAATTAAACTTCTCATTTTGTTCATGCATTGTTTTCCTGTTTTCATTTAGTGGTCTATATGTTTCCTCTAGCATTTCATTTAATTTATTTTAAATGATTATCTTGAATTCTTTATCAGGCAATTTGTAAATCTCCATTTCTATTTTTTTTAATAAATTTATTTATTTATTTATTTTTGGCTGTGTTGGGTCTTCGTTTCTGTGTGAGGGCCTTCTCTAGTTGTGGCGAGCGGGGGCCACTCTTCATTGCGGTGCACGGGCCTCTCACCATCACAGCCTCTCTTGTTGCAGAGCACAGGTTCCAGACGCGCAGGCTCAGTAGTTGTGGCTCAAGGGCTCAGCCGCTCCGTGACATGTAGGATCCTCCCAGACCAGGGTTCGAACCTGTGTCCCCTGCATTGGCAGGAGGATTCTCAACCATTGCACCACCAGGGAAGCCCTAAATCTCCATTTCTTAAGGGTCAATTACTGGAACTTTATTAGTTTCTTTTGGTGGTGCCATTTTGCCTGATTTTTTGTGGTCTGTGTAGTTTTATTTTGGTGTCTAAGAATTTTAACTAGAAAACACCTCTTCCAGTCATTACAGATTGATTTTGACCTCCTGCTTTCAGTTCACTGGGCTGATAAGAGAACCTCCAGAATTGCAGTTGTCCTGGTTTGGAGCCAGGTTATGAGGCTGTTGGTGAGTCTACAGTGGAGTTCACAGTTGGCAAGTTAACAGGAACTCAAGTTTCCATGGATCCTGTCTGGCCCCTGGGTAGATGGGACTCCCTCCAGTACCTTGTTTGGTAGGGAGGCTCTGGGACAAGGGTCTGCCTCAAGGTCCAAAGTTGACTGCAGACCACAGACCACAGGCCTATTGCAAAGTGTACAATTAGGTGTAGCTCCCACCAGGTCCTGGGAGAGCTCCTGCCTGGTCATTGGGGGGATCCAGGCTGGATGACTGCATGGTCCCTTGGATCATGGCTGAGAAGCACTGGAACTGAGTTCCAGGACTATTTCAGGTCCCACTGCCAAGACTGATGTCTGTAAACCTTGCTTTTGATGTATGGATGGGAATGTTGCCCACCAGGTCTCTGGGCTGGATGTTTCCTTACCACAGCTGGAGGGATTGGAGTCAAGAATAGAGATGCTTCAATATCTCCTGAGGTGCAGGTGGGATGTGTGTCCTGCTTGGTCCCTGTGCCAGCAGGAATGGTATGTAGACTTCAGCTGGAGGGACCTAGAACCAAGTATGGGGCCCTTTCAGGATCTACAGTCTGACTGAGGTTAGCAGGCTTACTTCCTTCCTGGAGCCCCTGGTTCACAGCTCTGAGGAGATGGAGCAGGTTCATGGGCTACTTGAGGGTCCACAGCTGGAACTGAGCTCTGTTATGCCTATTACCCAAGGCATGGTAGGGCATGGTTCCTCCCAGGTGCATTGGCATATGATACTGGTAACAGGACCAAGACAAGATGGGGCAGTAGACTAGTCCTCAGGTGTACAAAGCAATTTCTGGGACTGTAGCTAGGATCCTGGTCAGTAAGTCAGGAGCCTGGGTGCAGAGCTCTCTCTCTCTTCTCAAAACAGCTCTCCTTGGTCTCAGACTCCACTGGGGTTTCACAATCTTCTACCCGAATATTAAAGCTCCCACAAAGGCACTTTTGTCTGTGACTGGTTGCCAAATTGCTGTTGAAGGAGGATATTAGTGGGGGATGTTTTATTCCTCCATTTGGTGACATCACTTCTTCAGTCATTTCTTATTTCTAGCATAAACATTTAGAGGTACAAATTTCCCTTAGAGTATGGTCTCATAGCACCTCACAAGATTTGAGAAGTTCTAATTTCCCCCTCTTTTATTTTTATTTTTATTTTTTTTTCAAACATCTTTATTGAAGTATAATTGCCTTACAATAGTGTGTTAGCATCTGCTTTATAACAAAGTGAATCAGTTATACATATACAATATGTTTCCATTTCTCTTCCCTCTTGCATCTCCCTCCCTCCCACCCTCCCCATCCCACCCCTCTAGGTGGTCACAAAGCACCGAGCTGATCTCCCTGTGCTATGCAGCTGCTTCCCACTAGCTATCTATTTTACATTTGGTAGTGTATATATGTCCATGACACTCTCTTACCCTGTCACATCTCACCCCACCCCCTCCCCATATCCTCAAGTCCATTCTCTAGTAGGTCTGTGTCTTTATTCCCGTCTTGCCACTAGGTTCTTCATGGCCTTTTTTTTTTTCCCTTAGATTCCATATATATGTGTTAACATACTGTATTTGTTTTTCTCTTTCTGACTTACTTCACTCTGTATGACAGACTCTAACTCCATCCACCTCATTACAAATACCTCCATTTCATTTCTTTTTATGGCTGAGTAATATTCCATTGTATATATGTGCCACATCTTCTTTATCCATTCATCTGTCGATGGACATTTAGGTTGCTTCCATGTCCTGGCTATTGTAAATAGAGCTGCAATGAACATTTTGGTACATGACTCTTTTTGAACTATGGTTTTCTCAGGGTATATGCCCAGTAGTGGGATTGCTGGGTCGTATGGTAGTTCTATTTGTAGTTTTTTAAGGAACCTCCATACTGTTCTCCATAGTGGCTGTATCAATTTACATTCCCACCAACAGTGCAAGAGTGTTCCCTTTCCTCCACACCCTCTCCAGCATTTATTGTTTCTAGATTTTTTGATGATGGCCATTCTGACCGGTGTGAGATGATATCTCATTGTAGTTTTGATTTGCATTTCTCTAATGATTAACGATGTTGAGCATTCTTTCATGTGCCTGTAGGCCATCTGTATATCTTCTTTGGAGAAATGTCTATTTAGATCTTCTGCCCATTTTTGGATTGGGTTGTTCGTTTTTTTGTTATTGAGCTGCATGAGCTGCTTGTAAATCTTGGAGATTAATCCTTTGTCAGTTGCTTCATTTGCAAATATTTTCTCCCATTCTGAGGGTTGTCTTTTGGTCTTGTTTATGGTTTACTTTGCTGTGCAAAAGCTTTTCAGTTTCATTAGGTCCCATTTGTTTATTTGTGTACTTATTTCCATTTCTCTGGGAGCTGGGTCAAAAAGAATCTTGCTGTGATGTATGTCATAGAGTGTTCTGCCTATGTTTTCCTCTAAGAGTTTGATAGTGTCTGGCCTTACACTTAGGTCTTTAATCCATTTTGAGTTTATTTTTGTGCATGGTGTCAGAGAGTGTTCTAATTTCATATTTTTACATGTTCCTGTCCAATTTTCCCAGCACCACTTATTGAAGAGGCTGTCTTTTCTCCACTGTATATGTTTGCCTACTTTATCAAAGATAAGTTGACCATATGTGTGTGGGTTTATCTCTGGGCTTTCTATCCTGTTCCATTGATCTATATTTCTGTTTTTGTGCCAATACCAAACTGTCTTGATTACTGAAGCTTTGTAATATAGTCTGAAGTCAGGGAGCCTGATTCCCCCAGCTCCATTTTTCGTTCTCAAGATTGCTTTGGCTATTCGGGGTCTTTTGTGTTTCCATACAAATTGTGAAATTTTTTCTTCTAGCTCTGTGAAAAATGCCAGTGGTAGTTTGATAGGGATTGCATTGAATCTGTAGATTGCTTTGGGTAGTAGAGACATTTTCACAATGTTGATTCTTCCAATCCAGGAACATGGTATATCTCTCCATCTATTTGTATCATCTTTAATTTCTTTCATCAGTGTCTTATAATTTTCTGCATACAGGTCTTTTGTCTCCTTAGGTAGGTTTATTCCTAGATACTTTATTCTTTTTGTTGCAATGGTATATGGGAGTGTTTTCTTAATTTCACTTTCAGATTTTTCGTCATTAGTGTATAGAAATGCAGGAGATTTCTGTGCATTAATTTTGTATCCTGCTACTTTACCAAATTCATTGATTAGCTCTAGGAGTTTTCTGGTAGCATCTTTAGGATTCTCTATGTATAGTATCATGTCATCTGCAAATAGTGACAGCTTTACTTCTTCTTTTCCGATTTGGATTCCTTTTATTTCTTTGTCTTCTCTGATTGCTGTGGCTAACACTTCCAAAACTATGTTGAATAATAGTGGTGAGAGTGGGCAACCTTGTCTTGTTCCTGATCTTAGTGGAAATGGTTTCAGTTTTTCACCACTGAGGACAATGTTGGCTGTGGGTTTGTCATATATGACCTTTATTATGTTGAGGAAAGTTCCCTCTATGCCTACTTTCTGCAGGGCTTTTATCATAAATGGGTGTTGAATTTTGTCAAAAGCTTTCTCTGCATCTATTGAGATGATCATATGGTTTTTCTCCTTCAATTTGTTAATATGGTGTATCACATTGATTGATTTGCGTATATTGAAGAATCCTTGCATTCCTGGGATAAACCCCACTTGATCATGGTGTATGATCCTTTTAATGTGCTGTTGGATTCTGTTTGCTAGTATTTTGTTGAGGATTTTTGCATCTATGTTCATCAGTGATATTGGCCTGTAGTTTTCTTTCTTTGTGACATCTTTGTCTGGTTTTGGTATCAGGGTGATGGTGGCCTCGTAGAATGAGTTTGGGAGTGTTCCTCCCTCTGCAATATTTTGGAAGAGTTTGAGAAGGATAGGTGTTAGCTCTTCTCTAAATGTTTGATAGAATTCGCCTGTGAAGCCATCTGGTCCTGGGCTTTTGTTTGTTGGAAGGTTTTTAATCACAGTTTCAATTTCAGTGCTTGTGATTGGTCTGTTCATATTTTCTATTTCTTCCTGGTTCAGTCTCGGCAGTTTGTGCATTTCTAAGAATCTGTCCATTTCTTCCAGGTTGTCCATTTTATTGGCATATAGTTGCTTGTTGTAATCTCTCATGATCTTTTGTATTTCTGCAGTGTCAGTGGTTACTTCTCCTTTTTCATTTCTAATTCTATTGATCTGAGTCTTCTCCCTTTTTCTCTTGATGAGTCTGGCTAATGGTTTATCAATTTTGTTTATCTTCTCAAAGAACCAGCTTTTAGTTTCATTGATTTTTGCTATTGTTTCCTTCATTTCTTTTTCATTTATTTCTGACCTGATCTTTATAATTTCTTTCCTTCTGCTGGCTTTGGGGTTTTTTTGTTCTTCTTTCTCTAATTGCTTTAGGTGCAAGGTTAGGTTGTTTATTCGAGATGTTTCCTGTTTCTTGAGGTAGGCTTGTATTGCTATAAATTTCCCTCTTAGCACTGCTTTTGCTGTGTTCCATAGGTTTTGGGTCGTCGTGTCTCCATTGTCATTTGTTTCTAGGTATTTTTTGATTTCCCCTTTGATTTCTTCAGTAATCACTTCGTTATTAAGTAATGTATTGTGTAGCCTCCATGTGTTTGTATTTTTTACAGATCTTTTCCTGTAATTGATATCTAGTCTCATAGCGTTGTGGTCGGAAAAGATACTTGATACGATTTCAATTTTCTTAAATTTACCAAGGCTTGATTTGTGACCCAAGATATGATCTATCCTGGAGAATGTTCCATGAGCACTTGAGAAAAATGTGTATTCTGTTGTTTTTGGGTGGAATGTCCTATAAATATCAATTAAGTCCATCTTGTTTAATGTATCATTTAAAGCTTGTGTTTCCTTATTTATTTTCATTTTGGATGATCTGTCCATTGGTGAAAGTGGGGTGTTAAAGTCCCCTACTATGATTGTGTTGCTGTCAATTTCCCCTTTTATGGCTGTTAGTATTTGCCTTATGTATTGAGGTGCTCCTATGTTGGGTGCATAAATATTTACAATTGTTATATCTTCCTCTTGGATTGATCCCTTGATAATTATATAGTGTCCTTCTTTGTCTCTTGTAATCGTCTTTATTTTAAAGTCTATTTTGTCTGATATGAGAATTGCTACTCCAGCTTTCTTTTGATTTCCATTTGCATGGAATATCTTTTTCCATCCCCTCACTTTCAGTCTGTATGTGTCCCTAGGTCTGAAGTGGGTCTCTTGTAGACAGCATATGTATGGGTCTTGTTTTTGTATCCATTCAGCCAGCCTGTGTCTTTTGGTGGGAGCATTTAATCCATTTACATTCAAGGTAATTATCGATATGTATGTTCCTATTCCCATTTTCTTAAATGTATTGGGTTTGTTATTGTAGGTGTTTTCCTTCTCTTGTGTTTCTTGCCTAGAGAATTTCCTTTAGCATTTGTTGTAAAGCTGGTTTGGTGGTGCTGAACTCTCTCAGCTTTTGCTTGTCTGTAAAGGTTTTAATTTCTCCATCGAATCTGAATGAGGTCCTTGCTGGGTAGAGTAATCTTGGTTGTAGGTTTTTCTCCTTCATGACTTTAAGTATATCCTGCCACTCCCTTCTGGCTTGCAGAGTTTCTGCTGATAGATCAGATGTTAACCTTATGGGGATTCCCTTGTGTGTTATTTGTTTTTTTTTCCCTTGCTGCCTTTAATATGTTTTCCTTATATTTAATTTTTGACAGTTTGATTAATATGTGTCTTGGCCTGTTCCTCCTTGGGTTTATCCTGTATGGGACTCTCTGTGCTTCCAGGACTTGATTAACTATTTCCTTTCCCATATTAGGGAAGTTTTCATCTATAATCTCTTCAAAAATTTTCTCAGTTCCTTTCTTTTTCTCTTCTTCTTCTGGTACCCCTATAATTCGAATGTTGGCGCGTTTAATGTTGTCCCAGAGGTCCCTGAGACTGTCCTCAGTTCTTTTCATTCTTTTTTCTTTATCCTGCTCTGTAGTAGTTATTTCCACCATTTTATCTTCCAGGTCACTTATCCTTTCTTCTGCCTCAGTTATTCTACTATTGATCCCATCTAGAGTATTTTTAATTTCATTTATTGTGTTTTTCATCATTGCTTGGTTCCTCTTTAGTTCTTCTACATCCTTGTTAAATGTTTCTTGCATTTTGTCTATTCTATTTCCAAGATTTTGGATCATCCTTGCTATCATTATTCTGAATTCTTTTTCAGGTAGACTACCTATTTCCTTTTCATTTGTTAAGTCCAGTGTGTTTTGAGCCTGCTCCTTCATCTGCTGTGTGTTTTTCTGTCGTCTCATTTTGCCTATCTTACTGTGTTTGGGGTCTCCTTTTCACAGGCTGCAGGTTCGTAGTTCCCGTTGTTTTTGGTATCTGTCCCCAGTGGCTAAGGTTGGTTCAGTGGGTTGTGTAGGCTTCCTGGTGGAGGGAACTAGTGCCTGAGTTCTGGTGGATGAGGCTAGATCTTGTCTTTCTGTTGGGCACGTCCACGTCTGGTGGTGTATTTTGGGGTGTCTGTGGCCTTATTTTGATTTTAGGCAGCCTCTCTGCTAATGGATGGGGTTGTGTTCCTGTCTAGCTAGTTGTTTGGCATAGGGTGCCCAGCACTGTAGCTTGCTGGTCGTTGAGTGAAGCTGGGTCTTGATGTTGAGATGGAGATCTCTGGGAGATTTTTGCCGTTTGGTATTACGTGGAGCTGGGAGGTCTCTTGTGGACCAGTGTTCTGAAGTTGGCTCTCCCACCTCAGAGGCATGGCCCTGATGCCTGGCTGGAGCACCAAGAGCCTTTCGTCCACACGGCTCAGAGTAAAAGGGAGAAAAAATAGAAAGAAAGAAAGAAAGAGGCTATAATATAGTGAAGTAAAATAAAGCTATTGTAAAGCAAAGCTATACAGACAAAATCTCACCCAGAAGCATATACATATACACTCACAAAAAAAAGGAAAAGGGGAAAAATTAATATATCCTGCTCCCAAAGTCCACCTCCTGAATTTGGGATGATTCGTTGTCTATTCAGGTATTCAACAGATGCAGGCACATCAAGTTGTTTGTGGAGCTTTAATCCGCTGCTTCTGAGGCTGCTGGGAGAGATTTCCCCTTCTCTTCCCTGTTCGCACAGCTCCTGGGGTTCAGCTTTGTATTTGGACCCGCCTCTGCGTGTAGGTCGCCTGAGGGCGTCTGTTCCCCGCCCAGACAGGACGGGGTTAAAGGAGCAGCTGCTTCGGGGGCTCTGGCTCACCCAGGCCGCGGGGAGGGAGCGGTACGGAGGAGGTGGGGCGAGCCTGCGGCGGCCGAGGCCGGCGTGACGTTGCACCAGCTCGAGGCGCGCAGTGCGTTCTCCCGGGGATGTTGTCCCCGGATCCCGGGACCCTGGCAGTGACGGGCTGCACAGGCTCCCAGGAGGGGAGGTGTGGAGAGTGACCTGTGCTCACACACAGGCTTTTTGGAGGCGGCAGCAGCAGCCCCAGCGTCTCACGCCCGTCTCTGGGGTCCGCGCTGATCGCCCTGGCTTGCGCCCTTCTCTGGAGTTCGTTTAGGCGGCGCTCTGAATCCCCTCTCCTTGCGCGCAGTGAAACAAAGAGGCAAGAAAAAGTCTCTTGCCTCTTCGGCAGCTGCAGACCTTTTCCCGGTCTCCCTCCCGGCTAGCTGTGGTGCGCCAACCCCTTCAGGCTGTGTTCACGCCTCCAGCCCCAGTCCTCTCCCTGCGATCCGACCGCAGCCCGAGCCTCAGCTCCCAGCCCTGCCTGCCCCGGCGGGGGAGCAGACAAGCCTCTCGGGCTGGTGAGCGCCGCTCGGCGCCGAGCCTCTGTGCGGGAGTCTCTCCGATTTTCCCTCTGCGACCCTGTTGCTGTGGGATCCGCGCTGATAGCCGCGGCTCATGCGCCCTTCTCTGGAGTTCGTTTAGGCGGCGCTCTGAATCCCCTCTCCTTGCCCGCCGCGAAACAAAGAGGCAAGAAAAAGTCTCTTGCCTCTTCGGCAGCTGCAGACTTTTTCCCGGACTCCCTCCGGGCTAGCTGTGGTGCGCTAACCCCTTCAGGCTGTGTTCACGCCGCCAGCCCCAGTCCTCTCCCTGCGATCCGACCGAAGCCCGAGCCTCAGCTCCCAGCCCCGCCCGCCCCGGCAGCTAAGCAGTCAAGCCTCTCGGGCTGGTGAGTGCTGCTCGGCGCCGAGCCTCTGTGCGGGAACCTCTCCGCTTTGCCCTCCGCACCTCTGTGGCTGCGCTCTCCTCCGTGGCTCTGAAGCTTCCCCCCTCCGCCCCCCGCAGTCTCCGCCCGCGAAGGGGCTACTAGTGCGTGGAAACCTTTCCTCCTTCACGGCTCCCTCCCACTGGTGCAGGTGCCGTCCCTATTCTTTTGTCTCTGTTATTTCTTTTTTCTTTTGCCCTACCCAAGTACGGGGGGAGTTTCTTGCCTTTTTGGAGGTCGGACGTTTTCTGCCAGCGTTCAGTGGGTGTTCTGTAGGAGGAGTTCCACGTGTAGATGTATTTCTACTGTATCTGTGGGAAGGAATGTGATCTCCGCGTCTTACTCTTCCGCCATCTTCTCCAATCGCCTCCCCCCTCTTTTAAATAGACTATTTCCTAGAAAAATTTTAGGTTCACAGGAAAATTAAACAAAAAGTACAGAGAATTCTCATTTACCACTGTCCTCCACCATGCACACAGCCTCTCCCACTCTCAATACATTTGAGAATGGTACATTTGTTACAATTGATAAACTTACATTGATACATCGTCATTGCCCCAAATCCATAGTTTACACAAGTGTTCTCTTTTTGTTGTCCATATATCTACCACTATAGTATCATACAGAATAATTTCAATGCCCTGAAAGTCCTCTGTGCTCTGCCTATTCATCCCTCTCTCCCCACAAGTTCCTGGAAACTACTGATCTTTTTACTGTCTCATAGTTTTATCTTTTCCAAAATGCTATGTAGTTGGAATCATACAGTGTGTAACCATTTCAGCTTACATCCTTTCACTTTGTAATATGCCTTTGAATTTACTTCATGTCTTTTCATAGCCTGGTAGCTCATTTCTTTTTAGTGCTGAATAATATTCCATTGTCTAGATGTACCACAGTTTATTTATCCATCCAACTACTGAAGGACATTAAGTTGCTTCCAAGTTTTGGCAATTGTGAATGAAACTGCTGTAAACATCTGTGTACAATTTTTGTGTGGACATAAGTTTTCAACTCATTTGGGTAAATGCCAAGGACTGTAATTTCTGAAACATATGGTAAGAGTATATTTTGTTTTATAAAAAAAACTGCCAAACTTTCTTTCAAAGTGGTTGTGCTATTTTGCATTCTGACCAACAATGAGAGATCTTTTCTCCTCCACATCCTTGCCAGTATTTCGTGGAGTCAGTGTTTTGGATTTTAGCCATTCTAATAAGTGTGTAGTGGTAACTCATCTTTGTTAATTTACAATTCTCTAATGCCATATGATGTTGAGCACATTTTCATATGTTTATTTGCTATCTGTATATATTCTTTGGTGAGGTATATGTTCAGATCTTTTGCCCACTTATTTATAGGGTGGCTTACTTACTTATTGTTGAGTTTTAAGACTTTTTTTTTGGATACAAGTTCTTTATCAGATGTGAGTTCACAATTATTTTCTCCCAATTTGTGGCTTGTCTTTTCACTCTCTTAAGATCTATGTACTTTTTATTTTCTTTGAGACGTTCTATTAGAGCCATTGAATAACTAAACATGTGTGCTTTAATATCCAAATGTTGAAGTTTTTTCTGATTTCTTTATGTTACTGATTACTAGTTTGATTCTATTATGACCAGAAAATTATGATTTCAATTTTTTAAATATTATGATTTCAATTTTTTTAAATTTGTTGAGGTTTGTTCTATCACTTGAAATTTTCTATACATTGGTAACAATTCTATGGGCACTTCAAAAAATTTTGTATTATGCTGTTTTGGGGTGAAGTGTTATATTCATTTAGATCCTGTTAGTTGAATTAGTTGTTCAGATTTAATAAATCTTTGCTAATTTTCTGTCTCTTAATTCTGTCAGTTGCTCAGAGAGGAATGTTGAAATCTCCTACTATAATTCTGCATTTGTCTATCTCTTTTTAACTCTATCATTTTTGCCTCATGTATTTTGAGGCTATGCTGTTTGGATATGCTCTTTATTTTTGATCACTACATATATGACTTATAAGTCTACTAATATGAACATTTTACCACTTTGAGTGAAGTATGAAAACTTTACTTCAATTGACTTCCTCTTGATCTCTTGTTGGATGTTTGTGGAGGAGCTAAACTTTCAAGATTTAGTGGCTTCCCTGGCAACACTCTGCACAACCTGGTATGAATGGGGCTCCCCGGCCCCTCTCTCCCACAACCCTAGCAGACAGTCTACTAGGGCAGCATGAGTATTGGTAGGAACATAGAATTTAGTTCGAAGAGACCTGGGTTTAGCCCTCAGCTGTGTCACTTTCCATTTTTGTTAACTTAAGGAAGTAACAACCTCTCTGAGCCTCATTTTTTTCTCACAGGTTTGTCATAAGGGCTACATGGGTTGACATTTTACTAATTTGTGTGCAACTGCCTAGCCCAGTGCCTTGACAACTGCCCTCTGCCACATACCCTACACTTCCATTCTGAACATAAGCCTCAGTTACCACGTTCCATTATTCAGCTCCAACCTGGGCTAGACTCCCAGTCTGCCTACTTTCTCAACTTGGTCTTAGTCTTCCAAAAAGCACTCCTTTAAAAAAAACCCTTGCTTACACAATCAATGCTTTCTGGAACTGTTGTGTTCAACAAAATGCTGTAATTTGAATCCTTTCATTTCCCCTTTGGAAAAATATCTATTCAGGTCTTCTGCCCACTTTTTAATTGAGTTGTTTATTTTCTGATGTTGAGTTCTATGAGCTGTTTATATATTTTAGACATTAACTCCTTATCAGTCATGTCATTTGCAAATATTTTCTCCCATTCAGCAGGTTATATTTTTATTTTATTGATAGTTACCTTTGTTGTGCAAAAGCTTTTAAGATTAATTAGGTCCCATTTGTTTACTTTTGCTTTTATTTCCTTTATTTTAGAAGACATATCCAAAAAATATTGCTACCATTTATGTCAAAGGGTGTTCTGGATGTGGACGCTGGGGCGCCGAGAGGCTGCCAGCCTCTTGCCCTGCTCGGCCCCCCAGGGTTCTGCCCAGGCCCACGCCAGGGCCCTGCGGCCAACGAAGGACCCCCAGCTCTATGGCTGCCGGGGCCTGCGCACCGGGACCGCTGTGGCCGGCACACCCAGTCAGCCGAGTCTGAGCCTCTGCTGCCTCAACCAGATCCTGAATGCCAAAAAGCAGTGTGTCTGTTGGATGAATTTGTGGACAACAGGAACTTTGGGTGACGCTGGCCCTCTGGACGATACCACCTATGAAAGACTGGCCGAGGAGACGCTGGACTCCTTAGCAGGGTTTTTTGAAGACCTTGCAGACAAACCTTACACATTTGAAGACTATGATGTCTCCTTTGGGAGTGGTGTTTTAACAATTAAACTGGGTGGAGATCTAGGAATGTACGTGATCAACAAACAGACTCCAAACAAGAAAATCTGTTTATCTTCACCATCCAGTGGCCCCAAGTGTTACGACTGGATTGGGAGAAACTGGATGTACTCCCACGATGGTGTGTCCCTCCACGAGCTGCTGGCCACAGAGCTGACTCAAGCCTTAAAAACCAAATTGGACTTATCTTCTCTGGCCTACTCTGGAAAAGGCACTTGCTGCCCAGCCTAATGCTAAAGACATTGAAAGCTCTAAAGCCAAGATCCCGGTTTCATTCTGCAGCTGAATGGCTAGTTTTTTCCATTCCTGCTTTTGAGGACAGTTGCATTATGTGTAACGGCTCTGTGAAAAGACCGTGTCAACTTCCGCCCTGCCCCTAAGTTCAGATTTTTAATTTCCACTGGTTTCTTTGGATTTATTGTCTGATTTCCTCCCTCAAGTGATAGCCCTTATATTTCATAATGTCTGTATGCCCATACCTTTAATATATAACCTCACAACAAAGAAAAAGAAGAAGGACAAATTTCAGGAGGAGAAATGAATTGGTTTCACCATTCATTCTCTGAAAGACTTACTACAATAACTGCATGAAGAGTGGCTGGCCAACCTTGCCATCCTGTCTCAAAATGAGACTCATTAAAGGGAAGCCTAAAACATTCCTACTCCTCTTGAAAGTGTAAACACTTCTAAGCCCTTTAGTATTGAAACATCAGTAGCAACTCGGGAATTCTCAAACCGAATACCATTTTCTCTCTGTGCTTTGTGACTGTCAGGGTGTGGCTCGCATGGGGTGACACAGGGAGATGTGGTGCCGTGTCTTCCATATGTGCATATATATGTACACACACATTTACATGTGTGTATACATATATATATTTTAAATTTAAGGGTCAGTATAAAATAAGCTATCACAACACTGGTCTGAGGATGCAAAAAATCTCCCAAAAGCCATCTCTGTAAGCTCATGGATATAGTATAATAAACAAGGTCATGGAGCTGAGGAGGTGCTTGGTAAATTGTGAAAGGCCACATAAATGAAAAGATGTTGGTGTTAATGAAAAGAACCCCGATCTTACACTTGGCCCAGCCCAAAAGTAGTTGTCTGTGTCTGGGCAAGTTTCTTGAACTCCCGGGACCTCTGTTTTCCCGTGTTAACAGAGAGGGTTAAACTGGATAGAATATAGTCGATCCCCAATTTAGACATTTAATGGTCCTGTCAGGCAACTTAACAGGCCAGCTTTACTTCCTTCTAGTAGAGGAGATGACAGTGAACTTTAAGCTATAGAGTAAGTATATGGTTTTGGGTTTTGTTCTACTTGAATTTCAGTTGAATTCATGTTCAAATAATCATCTTTTATTGTGCCATTACTGTGCTAAGCCTGGGCTGTAGGCTGAATGTTAAGGTGTTGATCCTAACCCCCAATCACAGCCCTCATAAATGAGATTAGTGTCCTTATAAGAGAGACCACAGAGAGCTCCTTCATCCCTTTCACCATGTGAGGACACAGAGAGAAGACAGCTGTCTATGAAGAAAGAAGCAAGCCTTCACCAGACACCCAGTCTGCTGGGGCCTTGATCTTGGACTTCCCAGCCTCCAGAACTATGAGAAATAAATTTCTGTTTATAAGCCAAGAAAAAAAAAAAAAAAGGTGTTCTGCCTCTGTTTTCCTCTAGTAGTTTAATGATTTCCAGTCTTACATGTAGGTCTTTAATCTATTTTGAGTTTATTTTTGTATATGGTGTTAAAGAATGTTCTTATTTCTTTATTTTACATGTAACCCTCCAGTTTTCCCAGCACCACTTATTGAAGAGACTGTCTTTTCTCCATTGTACATTCTTGCCTCCTTTGTCATAGATTAATTGGCCATAAGTATATGGGTATATTTCTGTGCTCTCTATTCTGTTTCACTGGTCTATGTGTCTGTTTTTATGCCAGTACCATACTGTTTTCAATACTGTAGCTTTGTAGTATAGTCTGAAGTCAGGCAGTGATATTCCTCCAGCTCTGTTCTTTTTTCTCAAGATTTTTATGGCTGTTCAGGGTCTTTTGTGTTTCCATACAGATTTGAAAATTATTTGTTCTAGTTCTATGAAAAATATCCTTGGTGTTTTGATAGGGATTTTATGGAATCTGTAGTTTGTCTTGGGTGCTATGGTCATTTTAAAAATATTACTTCCTCTTATCCATGAACATGGTATATATTTCCATCTGTTTGTATTGTCTCCAATTTCTTTCATCCATGTCTTACAGTTTTCCGAGTATAGTTATTTTACCTACTTAGGTAGGCTTATTCCTAGGCATTTTATTCTTTTTGATGTGATGGTAAATGGGGTTGTTTCCTTAATTTCTCTTTCCAATAGTTTGTTGTTAGTGTATAGAAATGAAACCTATTTCTGTATATTAATTTTGCATCCTGCAACTTTACTAAACTCACTGATGAGCTCTAATAGTTTTCTGTTGACATCTTTAGGATTTTCTGTGTACAGTATCATGTCATCTACAGACAGTGACTATTTTACTTCTTCCTTCCCAATTTGGATTCCTTGTATTTTTTTTTTCTTGTCTGATTGCTAGGGCTAGGATTTTCAATAACATGTTGAATAACAGTGGCAAGAATGGGCATCCTTGTCTTGTTCCTGATCTTAGAGGAAATGCTTTCAGCTTTTCACCATCGAGTAAGATGTTAGCTGTGGGTTTGTCACATATTGCCTTTATTATGTTGAGATATGTTCATTCTATGCCCTATTGCTTGAGAGTTTTTATCATAAATGGATGTTGAATTTTGCCATCAGCTTTTTCTATGTCTGTTGAGATGATCATATGGTTTTTATTCTTGAATTTGTTTATGTACTGCATCACATTGATTGATTTGCAGATACTGAAAAATCTTTGCATCCCTGGGATAAATCCCACTTCATCATGGTGTATGATCCTTTTAATGTACTGTGATTCAGTTTGCTAATATTTTTTTTGAAGATTTCTGCATCTATATTCATCAGTGATATTGGCCTATAATTTTCCTTTTTATTGTGATATGCTTGTCCGGTTTTGGTATCTAGCCAGGGTGATTCTGGCCTTGTAGAATGAGTTTAGAAGCATTCTGTCCTCTACAACGTTTTCAAATAGTTTGAAAAGAATAGGTGTTAACTCTTTAAATCCTTGGTAGAATTCACCTGTAAAGCCTGTTCCTAGACTTTTGTTTCTCGGGAATTTTTATTACTAATACAATTGAATTACTAGTAATTGACCTGCTCATATTTTCTATTTCTTCTTGGTTCAGCCTTGGGAGATTGTAAATTTCTAAGAATTTGTCTTTTTTTTTTTTCTAGGTTGTTCATTTTGCTGGCATACAGTTGTTCATAGTTGTCTCTTATGATCCTTTATATCTCTGTGGTGTCAACTGTAACTTCTTTTTCATTTCTGATTTAATTGGTGTGGGCCCTCTCTTTTTTTTTTTTTTTTTTTTTGATGAGTCTAGCAAAAAGTGTATCAGTTTTGTTTATCTTTTCAAAGTACAAGCTCCTAGTTCATTGACCTTTTCCAATATTTTCTCTTTATTTCACTCATTCCTGCTCTGATATTTATGATTTCTTTCCTTCCACAGACATTGTGTTTTGTTTGTTCTTTTTCTAGTTCATGTAAGGTTAGGTTGTTTCTTTGACATTTTTCTTGTTTCCTGAGGTAAGCTTGAATCACTATAAACTTCCTTCTTAGAACTGCTTTTGTTGCATTCCATAGATTTTGGATCATTGTATTTTTGTTTGCATTTGTCTCCAGGTATTTCCTTAAATGGATATTTTATTTTATTTTTAATTAATTTTTAATGGAGTATAGTTACTTCACAATGTTGTGCTAACTTCCACTGCACAACAAAATGAATCATCCATACATATACACACAACCTCTTCTTTTTGGATTTCCTTCCAATTTGGGTCACCAAAATGCATTAACTAGGGTCCCCTGTGCTATACAGTATGTTCTCATTAGTTGTCTATTTTATGCATAGTATCAACAGTGTATATGTGCCAATCCCAATCCCCCAATTCCTCCCACACACCCCCTTTCCCCCTTGGTATCCATACATTTGTTCTCTATGTCTGTGTCTCTAATTCTGCTTTGCAAATAAGATCATCTGAACCATTTTTCTAGATTCCACATATATGCGTTAATATACAATATTTGTTTTTCTCTTCCGGACTCACTTCACTCTGTATGACACTCTCTAGGTCCATCCAAGTCTCTACAAATGACCCAATTTCGTTCCTTTTAATGGCTGAGTAATAGTCCATTGTATATATGTACTACCTTTTCTTTATCCATTCATCTGTTGATGGACATTTAGGTTGCCTCCACATCCTGGTTATTGTAAATAGTGTAGCAATGAATATTGGGGAACATGTGTCTTTTTGAATTATGGGTTTCTCAGGATATATGTCCAGTAGTGGGATTGCTGTGTCATAGGGTAGTTCTATTTTTAGTTTCTGAAGGAACATCCATACTGTTTTCCATAGTGGCTATACCAATTTACATTCCCACCAACAGTGCAGAGGGTTCCCTTTTTTCCACATCCTCTCCAGCAGTTATTGTCTGTAGATTTTGTGATCATAGCCATTGTGACTGGTGTGAGGTGATATCTCACTGTAGTTTTCATTTGCATTTCTCTAATAATTACTGATGCAGAGAATCTTTTCATGTGTTTGTTGGCAATCTATATGTCTTCTCTGGAAAAAGGTGTATTTAGGTCGGGTTGTTTTTTTGTTTTTGTTTTTGTTTTATATTGATCTGCATGAGCTGCTTGTATATTTTAAACATTAATCCTTTGTCAGTTACTTCATTTGCAAATATTTTCCCCCATTCTGAAGGTTGTCCTTTTGTCTTGTCTATCATTTCCTTTGCTGTGTGAAAGCTTTTAAGTTTCATTAGGTCCCATTTGTTTATTTTTTTTTATTTTCATTACTCTAGGAGGTGGGTCAAAAAAATCTTGCTGTGATTTATGTCAAAGAGTGTTCTGCCTGTGTTTTCGTCTAAGAGTTTTATAGTGTCTGGCCTTACATTTAGGTCTTTAATCCATTTTGAGTATATTTTTGTGTCTGGTGTTAGGGGGTGTTCTAATTTCATTCTTTTACATGTGGCTGTCTAGTTTTCCCAGCACCATTTATTGAAGAGGCTGTCTTTCCTCCATTGTATATTTTTCCTCCTTTGTCATAGATTAGGTTACCATAGGTGTGTGGGTTTATCTCTGGGCTTTCTATCCTGTGCCATTGATGTACATTTCTGGTTTGGTGTCAGTACCATACTGTCTTAATTGCTGTAGGTTTGTAGTATAGTCTGAAGTCAGGGAGCCTGATTTCTCCAGTTCCATTTTTCTTTCTCAAGATAGCATTGGCTATTCGGGGTCTTTTGTGTTTCCATACAAATTGTAAATTTTTTTCTTCTAATTCTGTGAAAAATCTCATCAGTAATTTGATAGAGATTGCATTGAATCTGTAGATAGCTTTGAGTAGTATAGTCATTTTCACAATATTGATTCTTCCAATCCAAGAACATGGTATATCTCTCCATCTGTTTGTGTCATCTTTGATTTCTTTCATCAGTATCTTATAGTTTTCTCTGTACAGGATTTTTGCCTCAGGTAGTTTTATTCCTTGGTATTTTATTTTATTTGCTGCAATGGTAAATGGGAATGTTTCCTTAATTTCTCTTTCTGATCTTTCATTATTAGTGTATAGGAATGCAAGAGATTTCTGTGTTAATTTTGTATACTGCAACTTTACTAAATTCATTGATTAGCTTTTGTAGATTTCTGGTGGCATCTTTAGGATTTTCTATTTATAGTATCATGTCATCTGCAAATAGTGACAATTTTTTTAAATTATTTATTTATTTATTTATTTATTTGGCTGTGTTGGGTCTTCGTTTCTGTGTGAGGGCTTTCTCTAGTTGCGGCAAGTGGGGGCCACTCTTCATCGCGGTGCATGGGCCTCTCACTATTGCAGCCTCTCTTGTTGTGGAGCACAGGCTCCAGACACACAGGCTCAGTAGTTGTGGCTCATGGGCCCAGTTGCTCTGCGGCATATGAGATCTTCCCAGACCGGGACTTGAACCTGTGTCCCCTGCATTGGCAGGCAGATTCTCAACCACTGTGCCACCAGGGAAGCCCAATAGTGACAATTTTACTTCTTTTCCAATTTGGTTTCCTTTTATTTGTTTTTATTCTCTGATTACCGTGGCTAGGACTTCCAAAACTATGTTGAATAATAGTAGTGAGAGTGGACACCCTTGTCTTGTTCCTGATCTTAGAGGAAATGTTTTCAGATTTTCACCATTGAGAATGATGTTTGCTGTGTGTTTGTCATATATGGACATTATTATGTTGAGTTAGATTCCCTCTATGCCCACTTTCTGGAGAGATTTTATCATGAATCGGTGTTAAATTTTGTCAAAAGCTTTTTCTGCACCTATTGAGATGGTTATATAATTTTTATTCTTCAGTTTGTTAATATGGTTCATCACATTGATTGATTTGCCTATATTGAAGAATCCTTACATCCCTTGGGTAAATCCCACTTGATCATGGTGTATGATGCTTTTAACGTGCTTTTGGATTTGGTTTGCTAGTATTTTGTTGAGGACTTTTGTGTCTATGTTCATCAGTGATAGTGGCCTATAATTTTCTTTTTTGTGATATCCTTGTCTGGTTTTGGTATCAGGGTGATGGTGGCTTCGTAGAATGAGTTTGAGTGTTCCACTCTCTGTAATTTTTTGGAAGGGTTTGTGAAGATAGGTGTTATGTCTTCTCTAAATGTTTGATAGAATTTACCTGTGAAGCCATCAATTCCTGGACTTTTTGTTTTTGGACTATTTTTAATCACAGTTTCAATTTCATTACTTGTGATTAGTCTGTTCATATTTTCTATTTCTTCCTGGTTCAGTCTTGGAAGGTTGTACTTTTGTAAGAATTTGTCTATTTCTTCCAGGTTGTCCATTTTATTGGCATATAGTTACTTGTAGTATTGTCTTATCATCTTTTGTATTTCTGAGGTGTCAGTTGTAACTTCTCCTTTTTCATGTGTAATTTTATTGATTTGAGTCCTCTTCCTTTTTTTTTTTTGATGAGTCTCGTTAAAGTTTTATCAATTATGTTCATTTTCTCAAAGTATCAACTTTTATTTTTACTACTCTTTGTCATTGTTTTCTTATTTATTTATTTATTTTTGTCTGTGTTGTGTCTTTGTTACTGCACGCAAGCTTTCCCTAGTTGCATTGACTGGGGGATAATCTTCATGGTGGTGTGTGGGCTTCTCATTGTGGTGACTTCTCTTGTTGCGGAACATGAGCTCTAGGCGTGTGGGCTCAGTAGTTGTGGTTCGTGGGCTCTAGAGTGCAGGCTGAGTAGTTGTGCAACACAGGCTTAGTTGCTCCGTGGTATGTGGGATCTTCCTGGACCAGGGATCAAACTCTTGTCCCCTGCAATGGCAGATGGATTCTTAACCATTATGCCACCAGGGAAGTCCCATTGTTGTTGTTTTCTTCATTTCTATTTTATTTATTTCTCCTCTGATCCTTATGATTTCTTCTACTAACTTTGTTTTTGTTGTTGTTGTTGTTTTTGTTCTTCTTTCTCTACTTGCTTTAGGTGTAAGCTTAGGTTGTTTATTTGAGATTTTTCTGATTTTTTGAGGTAGGATTTTACTGCTAAAAAACTTCCTTCTTAAAATTGTTTTTGCTGCATCCCATATGTTTTGGGTCATTGTGTTTTCATTGTCACTTATTTTTACGTAGTTTTTCATTTCCTCTTTCATTTCTTTACTGATTTTTTGGTTATTTAGTAGCATATTGTTTAGCCTCCAGGTGTTTGTGATTTTTACAGTATTATTTTCCTGTAATTGATTTGTAATATCATAACATTGTGGTCAGAAAAGATGCTTGATATCATTTTGATTTTCTTAAATTCACCGAAGATTGATTTGTGACCCAAGATGTGATCTATCCTGGAAAATGTTCTTTAGCACTTGAGAAGAAAGTGTTTTCTGCTACTTTCGGGTAGAATGTCATATAAATATCAATTAAATCTATTTGGTCTATTGTGTCATTTAACGTTTGTGTTTCTGTATTTATTTTCTGTCTGGATGATCTGTCCATTCGTGTAAGCTGAGTGTTAAAATCCCCCACTATTATTGTGTTACTGTCGATTTCCCCGTTTATGGCTGTTAGCATTTGCCTTATATATTGAGGTGCTCCTATGTTGGGTGCATAAATATTTACAATTGTTATATCTTCTTCTTGGATCAATCCCTTGATCATTATGTAGTGTCCTTCTTTGTCTCTTGTAATAGTCTTTATTTTAAAGTCTATTTTGTCTGATATGAGAATTGCTACTTCAGCTTTCTTTTGATTTCCATTTGCATGGAATATCTTTTTCCATCCCCTCACTTTTAGTCTGTATGTATCCCTAGGTCTGAAGTGGGTCTCTTGTAGACAGCATATATATGGGTCTTGTTTTTGTATCCATTCAGCCAGTCTGTGTCTTATGGTGGGAGCATTTAATCCATTTACATTTAAGGTAATTATCGAAATATATGTTCCTATTCCCATTTTCTTAATTGTTTTGGGTTTGTTATTGTAGGTGTTTTCCTTCTCTTGTGTTTCTTGCTTAGAGAAGTTCCTTAAGCATTTTTTGTAAAGCTGGTTTTGTGGTGCTGAACTCTCTCAGCTTTTGCTTGTCTGTAAAGGCTTTAATTTCTCCATCAAATCTGAATGAGATCCTTGCTGGGTAGAGTAACCTTGGTTGTAGAATTTTCTCCTTCATCACTTTAAATATGTCCTGCCACTCTCTTCTGGCTTGCAGAGTTTCTGCTGAAAGATCAGCTGTTAACCTTATGGGGATTCCCTTGTGTGTTATTTGTTGTTTTTCCCTTGCTGCTTTTAACACGTTTTCTTTGAATTTAATTTCTGATAGTTTGATTAATATGTGTCTTGGCGTGTTTCTCCTTGGATTTATCCTGTATGGGACTCTCTGTGCTTCCTCAACTTAATTAACTATTTCCTTTCCCATATTAGGAACGTTTTCAACTATAATGTCTTCAAATATTTTCTCAGTTCCTTTCTTTTTCTCTTCTTCTTCTTGGACCCCTATCATTCGAATGTTGGTGCGTTTAATGTTGTCCCAGAGGTCTCTGAGACTGTCCTCAGTTATTTTCATTCTTTTTTCTTTATTCTGCTCTGCAGTATTTATTTCCACTATTTTATCTTCCAGGTCACTTATCCGTTCTTCTGCCTCAGTTATTCTGCTATTGATCCCTTCTAGAGTATTTTAAATTTCATTTATTGTGTTGTTCATCATTGCTTGTTTCCTCTTTAGTTCTTCTAGGCCCTAGTTAAATGTTTATTGCATTTTCTCTCTTCTATTTCCATGATTTTGGATCATCTTTACTATCATTATTCTGAATTCTTTTTCAGATAGACTGCCTATTTCCTCTTCATTTGTTAGGTCTGGTGGGTTTTTACCTTGCTCCTTCATCTGCTGTGTGCTTTTCTGTCTTCTCATTTTGCTTATCTTACTGTGTTTGGAGTCTCCTTTTTGCAGGCTGCAGGTTTGCAGTTCCCGTTGTTTTCAGTGTCTGTCCCCAGTGGCTAAGGTTGGTTCAGTGGGTTGTGTAGGCTTCCTGGTGGAGAGGACTAGTGCCTATGTTCTGGTAGATGAGGCTGGATCTTGTCTTTCTGGTGGGCACGTCCACGTCTGGTGGTGTATTTTGGGGTGTCTGTGGCCTTATTATGATTTTAGGCAGCTTCTCTGCTAATGGATGGGGCTGTGCTCCTGTCTTGCTAGTTGTTTGGCATAGGGTGTCCAGCACTGTAGCTTGCTCGTCGTTGAGTGAAGCTGGGTCTTGGTGTTGAGATGGAGATCTCTGGGAGATTTTCACTGTTTGATATTACGTGGAGTTGGGAGGTCTCTTGTGGACAAGTGTCCTGAAGTTGGCTCTCCACCTCAGAGGCACCGCACTGACTCCTGGCTGGAGCACCAAGAGCCTTTCATCCACACGGCCACTCACAAAAAGTGGAAAAGGGGGGAAAATAATATATCTTGCTCCCAAAGTCCACCTCCTCAATTTGGGATGATTTGTTGTCTATTCAGGTATTCCACAGATGCAGGTATATCAAGTTGATTGTGGAGGTTTAATCTGCTGCTCCCGAGGCTGCTGGGAGGGATTTCCCTTTCTCTTCTTTGTTTGAACAGCTCCCAGTGTTCAGCTTTGGATTTGGCCCCACCTCTGCATGTAGGTCGCCTGAGGATGTCTGTTCTTCACTCAGACAGGATGGGTTAAAGGAGCAGCTGATTCGGGGTCTCTGGCTCACTCAGGCCGGGGGGAGGGAGGGGTATGGATGTTGGGCGAGCCTGCGGCGGCAGAGTCCAGCGTGATGTTGCATCAGCCTGAGGTGCGCCGTGCATTCTCTTGGGGAAGTTGTCCCAGGATAACGGGACCCTGGCAGTGGCAGGCTGCACAGGCTCCTGGGAGGGGAGGTGTGGATAGTGACCTGTGCTTGCACACAGGCTTCTTGGTGGCAGCAGCAGCAGCCTTAGCATCTCATGCCTGTCTCTGGGGTCCACGCTGAAAGCCATGGCTCGCACCCGTCTCTGGAGCTCCTTTAAGCAGTGCTCTTAATCGCCTCTCCTCGCGCACCAGGAAACAAAGAGGGAAGAAAAAGTCTCTTGCCTCTTCGGCAGCTCCAGACTTCTTCCCGGACTCCCTCCCGGCTAGCCGTGGTGCACTAACCCCTTCAGGCTGTTTTCACGCTGCCAACCCCAGTCCTCTCCCTGGGATCCGACCAAAGCCCAAGCCTCAGCTCCCAGCCCCCGCCCGCCCCAGCGGGTGAGCAGACAAGTCTCTCGGGCTGGTGAGTGCTGGTCGGCACCGGTCCTCTGTGCGGGAATCTCTCCACTTTGCCTTCTGCACCTCTGTTGCTGCACTCTCCTCCACGGCTCCAAAGCTTCCCCCCGCCACCACCCGCAGTCTCCATCCGCAAAGGGGCTTCCTAGTGTGTGGAAACCTTTCCTCCTTCACAGCTCCCTCCCACTGGTGCAGGTCCCGTCCCTATTCTTTTGTCTCTGTTTTTTCTTTTTTCTTTTGCCCTACCCAGGTATGTGAGGAATTTCTTGCCTTTTGGGAGGTCTGAGTTCTTCTGCCAGCGTTCAGCGGGTGTTCTATAGGAGCAGTTCCACTTGTAGATGTATTTCTGATGTATCTGTGGGGAGGAAGGTGATCTCGGCATCTTACTCTTCCGCCATCTTCTCTGACTGGGCTTGCATCTTGGATGGGCGCTGTCTGTGTGCACTCTCTGCACCCTTGCTCTCACCCAGCCCCACCCCACCCCTTACCCACCTCCGCTCCCCGCAAACCTGGCCGAGGTCAGGAGCAGATGCTGAGCGCTTTTGCCCGAGCGAGCAGGGCCCGCCGCGCCACCCGCCACCAAGAAGTCAGGGCCACCTGGCGGGTCCAGGCCCGAGGGGAAAAAAAAAAGAAAGAAAAAAGAAATGAAAGTATCACAAGGTTAGACTTGTCTTGAATTATTTATCTAGTGACTTTCTTTTCAGCATCATCTCATCTATTCTCTTAAAACATCTCCCTTCTTTTCCCTCTAACCCTAGCATGGGGAGGACAGAAAGAACTGTCTGCATTATAGAATTGGCTAAACCTGAAGAGGAATGGTTAAACAACTTATCTTTGGTCATACAGCATGCCAGTGACAAGAATAGAATGACCACAGCAGATTTCCAATTCACTATTACAAGGTTCTTTCTGTGCACTGCCACCCCACCTTCACCATGGTCATCCCCAGCATCCAGCAGTTGAATAACCATCCACCAATCAGAAGGTCTTGAGAAAAGTAGCAAAGATCACAGACGTTAGAGCCCAATGGCATGGGTTTGAATCCCAGCGCTGCCTCTTAAATGTAAACATGAGCAAGTCACTTCTCCTCTTGTTCCTCCATCCCTCATCAGTAAAACAAGGATAATAATTGTTGTGAATGAGATGATGCATATCATACAGAACACTTAGCACAGTAACTGTCATATCATACATGCCATATTAATGTTAATAATAGTAATAATAATAATTTTTCCTAATGGAGCATCCACTATGTGCCTGATACCACACTAAGGGGAAAGGTAAGAATAGAAGAGGGCACATGACTTACTATTGGATAAAGACACTATATACTTCCTGCTTCCTGTCCTTTACTCCCTCCTTCTTCCCCTCCCTCCACCTTCTGGCAACTCATATCTGGGTGTAGAGGAAAAGATCCCCTGTCTGACAGCTTCTGGTAGAAAGAGGCCTGAAAAAACCCAGATCAGTTTGGGGTTATAGCGTCAGGCTTGCCATACCTGCAGGACCAGAGAGATTGACTCATGTCCCAACCAACTCAACCTATCAGACTTTTCCCCAGGCTGCCAACTTGAACTTGCTTGGTTTCCTGGGACTTTTGCTTCCATTTTAGATCCTATCTTCCTAAGCCCCCTTACACTCTCTCTCCTATCCCACCTCCTTGGCATCTTCTTTCCAGTTGGGTTTCTACTGGGACTGAACATTTAACTGATTGCCCTGAATCCATTTTTGCTTCTTTCTGCCTTATGCTTATTTCCCCTGGACATTTTCTCTATGACGAAGGACTACAGATTTCTGAATGAGAACTCTCTAGAGGCTGTGCAGGTAGGTTGGCAGGTAGGACAGGCCAAGGAAGTCAGAGGCCCAGCTTGGTGTTTCCTCATGGGAAAATAAAAAGAAAACTCTTATAGCCTGTAATAGATGAGGAGCCCAGTATATTCAAATTTAAAATCCTTAGCTTAAAAATATAAGTTCTAAAGCAAGACTGTCTGGGCTCTAATCTTATCTCTGTCTCTTACTAGTTTGTGAGATCTAGTTTGTGATCTTGAACAAGTTATTTAATATCTTTCTGATTCAGTTTCCTTATCTACAAAATGACAATAATAATAACAACAATTTCATTGGCTTATGGTATGAATTACATGGAATAGACCATGTGAAATTCTTAGAATAATGCATGGCACATATCAAGGACTCAATAAAAATTAATATTTTTATTACTGTCATAATTATTATCCCTCATTTAAAAATAAAATAGTATTTGGCTTAGCAAGCATTCAATAAATGTTAATTACTATCATTATTATCATTGTCATATTATTAGTTTCCTATTGCTACTCTAACAAATTCCCAGAAATTTTGTGGTTTATGTCAAGAAGGAAGATCCAGCTACCAACACCTCGTGAGGATTCTCACTGCATGGACAATGGCCACTATCATAACCATGCCAACACCAGAAATAGGAGTTCACAGACCTTAATCCACTGCATATTCTACAGCTTTGGAGATACCAAGGAGGAGCCATCATACAAGGGCACTGGTTAGAAGAACACTTTCCTCACAAAAAGGAGAAGAGACGTAGCAAGATCAGTTTCTGTAGTGTGCAGTGGTCTCCCATCGCCAGCAGGTCTCACTCGATAGCTGGCAAATGGTGATGGACTGCATGCACCCACCTCGTGCTGCAAGTGAAGACCCTGTTCCTTTCCTGTCAGAGGCAGAAATACGGGTGAGGCTGGCCAGGTGCCATATGATGCACACACATAAGCAATACAAGGAAGTTCACTGCATACTTAGAACAGGGAAAAGGTTTCTTGTAATAAGGAAAAAGAATCTGGGGCCAAGAGACAGCTCAGCATCAGGCTTCCATACAGGGGAATGGTCCAGGCCCAGTGCACTGATCGGGCAACTCTAGAGGGGCAGAAGGTTGCACAATAGCTGCCTCCCTGACAGTTTAAAATAATGAAAATTTATTATCATTCAGTTCAGAAGTCTGACGCAGGTCTTACTGGGATAAAATCAAGGTGTTGGCAAGTTGCATTCCTTTCTGGAAGTTCTAGAGGAGAATCAGTTTCCTTGTCTTTTCCAGGTCTGGAAGCTGCCTCCATTCCTTGGCTTGCAGCCCCCTCTTTCATCTACGAAGCCAGCAACAACGGGTAGAGTCTTACATGTCATCACTCTGACCTCTTCTGCAACGCTTTTCCCCTTTTTTCTCTTTTATTGTAGTAAAATATACTTAATATAAAATTTACCATTTTAATATTTTTTAAGTGCACAGTTCAGTGGCATTAAGTACATATACATTGTTGTACAACCATCATCACAATTCACCTCCAACCATTTTTTTTTCGGCTGTGCCCTGCGGCTTGTGGGATCTTAGTTCCCCGACCAGAGATTAAACCCAAGCCCACGGCAGTGAAAGCTCCGAGTCCTAACCACTGGACAGCAAGGGAATTCCCTCCAAACATTTTTATCTTCCCAATCAGAAACTCTGCACCAATTAAACAATTACTCCATATGTTCCCTTCCCACCAGTACCTGGTAATCTCTATTCTACTTTCTGTTGCTATGAATATGACTATTCTAGGTACCTCATAAAGGGTATTTGTCCTTTTGTGTCTGTCTTATCTCAGCATAATGTCTTCAATGTTCATCTATGTTGTAGTATGTGTTAGAATTTCAATCAATAGTATTCCATTGTGTTATGTATACCACATTTATTATATTATTAGCACATTTTGTTTTTCATTAATCCATTGATGGACATTTGGGTTGTTTCTACCTTTTGGCTATTGTGAATAATGCTGCTACAAACATAGGTTTAAAAATATCTGTTCCAGTTTCTGATTTCAATTATTTGAGGTGTATAACCAGAAGTGTAACTTCTGGGTCATATGGTAATTCTATGTTTAAATTTTTATGTGTACTGTTATACTGTTTTCCACAGAGACTACACTATTTTATATTCCCATCAGTAAGGCACAAGGGTTCCAATTTAGCCACATACTCCCCAACACGTGTTATTTTCTCTTTTTTTGATAATAACCATCCTAATGTGTGTCCAGTGGTATTTACTTGTTATCTTCATTTGTATGTCTTTGATGGCTAATGATGATGAGCATCTTTTCAGGTGCTTATTTTCCAGCTGTGTGTCTTATTTGAAGAAATATTTATTCAAGTCATTTGCCCATTTCTTAATTAGGTTGTTTGGTTTTTTGTTGTTGTTGTCTCTTCCACTTTTAAGGACCTTTGTCATTACCTTGGGCCTAATGTAATCCTATTTTACAGTCAGCTGATTAACCACCTTAATTCCATCTGCAACCTTAACTCCCCTTCATCATGTAATGTAATACACTCACAGGTTACAGGAATACATTCATAGACATCTTTATTAGGCCATTATTCTGCCTATTATAGTCATCGTTATTCTACATTCAACATGCTCTTTGCCCATTGTCTGTCTGTGAAACTGTCATATTGTCTAGGTATCAAGAAACTTGTGAGTTAGCCTTGATTCTTTTCTGTCATCAGGTCTGCCTCCTTAAATATTTTTCTGATTAAGCTTAGTTTAGATACAACCAGCCTATCCCTGGGAGCCTTTTATTGCCTAAGGACTTCTCATCATACCTCCCATACCAAATCTATCTCCTACATAGTCCCCAGAGCCAGCTTTGTAAAGCACAGCTCTGATGATCATCAGTTTGCTGCTTAAAATCATCAGGGCTCCACACACAGCATAGAAATTCTTCAACTTAATCCACCTTTCTATCTTCTCCCCACCTCTATTCATCTTAACTTTGTCCATTCTCCTCTCTTTTCATAATGTCCCTTCACCCTGTAAACACTTATTCATCCTTCAAGGTCCTGCTCAAATTTCCTTTCAAACTTTAATACCCAAACTCTGGCAAAGGACCTGGCACTCAGGAGGAGTGGCCAGGATCGTTGAGTGGCTTGATCATTAAGACCCCTTCCAATCCAGAGACTTCATATTTATGGGGTCATGCTCAAAACCCTATTGTAAGTTTGTGTCCATACTGTGTTAGTGGGTTTTATTTCAATAGCTGAACAATCACAAACACACACACACACACAATCTATAACAAAGCATAGATTAACAAAGAGAAGGCCTCCCTGGTGGTGCAGTGGTTGAGAATCTGCCTGCCAATGCAGGGGACATGGGTTCGAGCCCGGGTACAGGAAGATCCCACTTGCCACGGAGCAACTAGGACCGTGAGCCACAACTACTGAGCCTGCGCGTCTGGAGCCTGTGCTCCGCAACAAGAGAGGCCGCGATAGTGAGAGGCCAGTGCACCACGATGAAGAGTGGCCCCCACTTGCCGCAACTAGAGAAAGCCCTCACACAGAAACGAAGACCCAACACAGCCATAAATTAATTAATTAATTATTTTTTTAAAAGGCAAAAAAACAAAGAGAACAAAGTTCTCTTAACCTACTGCCATTTCTTCAAGAGTGGAGAAAGAAATAGTTCTTATTATCCATATTTTGCATATACAAAAACTGAGGCATGGAAAAAGAAAGTGACTTGCTCAAGATCACACAGGGGGACAATAATAGGTGCTGAGAACCTAAGCAGCAGCAGAGTGTCTGTTAGTACAAATGGTGGCTCGTATATACTATAAAAACATGTCCCCTTGGGGTAAACCAGTGAGAAAAACATCTGCCAAGTGCAAGACACACAGCTGAATGAAGCTTTAGCTGAATTTTCAAACCCACTTTCCTCCCTTAGCCAGTTGCCCTCATATAGAGCATAACCTGCAGAATTATATGAGGATACCCTAAGCAACTACCCTCCTGGGGGTGTTTACCCTAGCAGATGAAAGTGAGATGAAATAAAGGGACACTTATTTTTCCATGAACTCTCTGAGAACAGGGCCTGGGGATGATCTGAATGCTAGGAGTCTGGGAGCAACATTCCCAAAGTGTATTCTGAGGAGTACTAGCCCTGAGACATATTCCTGGAAGAAAAAAGTATTTCATGGGACCAAACCACTGCATATTCAATAGTCCTCTTACCGGATTCCAATGCATATTAACTCAGAACATAAAGACTGAGAAGTTATGCAGTAAATAAAACTGTTTTATATTGACTTCCTCAGGGTTTCCTAGATTCCCCCTACCCCCATATTACAACTCTTAACATCCACTAGAACTTTATTCTGCAGGATACACTTTGAGAAATCCTGACCTAGAGAATGATAGAAAAAAATGGTAGAAAAACAGATGACTGAGCTTGGAGTTCAAATCTCAACCATATTTTTTATTAGCTGTGAGACCCTGGGTAAGTCACTTCAAGTCTATGAGCCATGGTTTTCTCAACAGTAATATGGGATCTATCTCTTTCACAATATTGATATGAAGATTAAATAAGATATTAAATTCTAAGTGTTTCATCATTTTATTCTTATTATTCTCTTTTTACAGAGCAAAGGTTAAGCAAAAGGGAAGGGACTACCAGAAGGATTTAGTTTCAAGAAAGATATAGATATATATAGTCTGTCTAGAGGTAAGTAAAACAGCCAGTGTTGGAGCCAATTTAGCTCAACTCCTTCATTTGGACAGATAGAAAAATAGACCCAGAGAGGGGAAGGGAGTTGCCCAAGGCTACTAACTGAGATCACCAGGGCTCATTCTACTATTCTGACTAATCCCTACTGACTGTCCCCTGGCTATTCCTTGAAATGAACTAAAGGATGGTAAAGGACTTAGGCCTTATTGCCCATTACTTAGACTGCTGCCTAAGCTGCTTCACCCTTTGTCGGAGCTTGTTTTGGCCAGCTAAGACAGTCTCACACTGTACACTATGGACAGTTGACTGTCCTAGGATGCCACTCCAGATATCAAGTTGGAAATATAATTATACTCTGCTGAAGACTATTGAGCTGGCCTCCTGGATGTACTCTCCTTTTGCTGGTGTAAATCAATAATTTCTTGCATTTTTTTTTAAAGATGAGGGTTGGCGCTTTTTTTTTTAATTTATTTATTTATGGCTGTGTTGGGTCTTCGTTTCTGTGTGAGGGCTTTCTCTAGTTGTGGCAAGCGGGGGCCACTCTTCATCACGGTGCGCTGGCCTCTCACTATCGCGGCCTCTCTTGTTGCGGAGCACAGGCTCCAGACGCGCAAGCTCAGTAATTGTGGCTCACGGGCCCAGCTGTTCCGCGGCATGTGGGATCTTCCCAGACCAGGGCTCGAACCCATGTCCCCTGCTTTGGCAGGCAGATTCTCAACCACTGCACCACCAGGGAAGCCCCTTGCATGTTTTTAATGCAGTGTTAGCACCAGGGCAATTCTAATGGGCTCTGACAGCTCCTGGGTAACAAACACCCTGAGGGCTTGGAGTAGGCAATGGCTCTAGGAAGAGGGTAGAAACTTGCCAGGAAGGAGGCTAGGTGAGGGTGGGCATGTCTTGGTTGCTTTCATCCAGGAGCTGCTTTATAACTCTGACTTTATTCAGGATAATTTGCCCTACCTTCTTCTTAAAAAAAGAGATGATAGAAAACAATGCAACTTCTTCACACAAAAATACACAATGGTGCTTTTCCTATTTGACGTATAGTCCAACCAAGGCAAAATGTTACAAACAATTATTGGACAAAGGGGGAACATGAGAGATGTCAGTGCAGAATTTGGATGGTTAACTAACTAGCCCAGCTCCTTTTCATGGCTTATTAGAGAGGTGATTTGGGGAAAATTAGCATCTCTGAGACTGTTTTCTCAATTGTAAAAGGGAGAAAAATTAGTCATCAGAAGTTTGAAGTGAGGATTAGATGAGACAATTTTATAAAACACCTTGAAAGATACTGACACTGGTAAAAATTCAAATAACATAAACTTTTATTATTGTTATTATCGTTTTTGTTTGCAGCCTGGCACTAAGAATTTGAGTAGAAATGACTTCCCCAATGCACATTGAGCAGAATAAGAAAAAGAAAATGGAGAGAGATCACTTTTAAGAGTAAGAAGACCTTATTTTATTATCCGGTGACATCTTGGATCCCCATATGACTACTATTGTAATTTTAGTATTGCTCAAATGAGAACATACATGGCCAAATGCTAGCTTAAATTATGTTGTTCATTTTAATGCTTAATTATATTAATTACAAAAGCATCTACCATACTTAAAAACCAGTAGTGTCCTATGTTCAAGACAAATTTTGTTATTTAGTCTGCAGAGAGTTTGGTGCTCATTTGGATGCCAAGACCTTTGGTTGACCCTAACTCCCAGGTCTCCAAGGAATCACAATCTGTAACTAATTCAATTCCACACTATTGTGCAGATGAGGAATCTGAGCCCAGAGAAAGGCAGTGACCCAGTCAAGGTCACATGACAACACAGTGGCAGATTTAGGACCAAAACTCAGGTTGTGGATGCAGTCCACTGAGAAAGTTCACCACTAGGAAAAGGGTCAAAGAAAAGGCTCTTCTAGCTCTGTAAATT
This sequence comes from Balaenoptera acutorostrata, assembly GCF_949987535.1. NCBI lineage: Eukaryota > Metazoa > Chordata > Mammalia > Artiodactyla > Balaenopteridae > Balaenoptera > Balaenoptera acutorostrata. The sequence goes on along the minus strand of NC_080085.1, from coordinate 56,510,174 downwards.
GATGAGGCTCAGGGAGAATATATGCAAGAGTCTTTGATAAAGCAAAGCTCATTCATATGCAAAAGTAAAAGAATCCAAGGATGGTGTACTTAGGAGGGGGACTCAATTCACCTTTGAAAACCATGAAACTCAAACATATTCTATTTTTTAAATCTGGGAAGTGTTTGAAAGCAGCTGATTGTTCCCATAATCCACCGATTTTTTCCCATGGTCCTTTGATAAACAGATGGGGGAGAAGAGGAGAGTAAGAGAAAAGGCCTTTAACTGTAGTGTGTTTGCCTCTCAACTGTGAAGTCTTCACAAGAAAGATTTAACTATGGACATAGAAGGAGGGCCTTGTATATTTTCTGAGAAGAAAGACTTAAAATTTTTCACAAACATAGACAAAGCTCCATTGTGTGATGTTGGGTGGGTAAATGAGTGGATGTAGAATTAATCCTTTCTGTAAAAACAATACAAGGCAATTTAGAGACCCATAAGAAAATTAAAGTTATTAGATCAAAAGTGGAAGTATTACTTAGTTGTTTTCTTTCTTTGTATGTTTATTATAAGTAGGACAAAGGCCTTTTGAATGTCTAATGGATTTATGTACCCTCTCCCCAATGTACATGCAAACTTATATGTCTACTGAGGCCTGGGATAGAGGGATCATTAGAATTAGAACTAGAATTCCTACTGGCCATCTCAGGACCTTTAGATCCCAGGTTGGACAGTGCTTGTTGTCATTCCTCCTGAGAACACAGAGAGAAACAAATTGGAGATGGGTACCGTAGAAAGCATGAAATAGAGTATCAAGAGACATAGTCCAGATCTTGGTTCTTACCTTGTTTACTACCTTTCTGTAGAACTGTATGTATGAAAATTATTTTCTCTCTCTGATCTCCTGTTTTCTTAATAATATTAAACATATACATAGCTCATACTACAGACTGGTTGCTATTACAAGTACTTTTCATATATTACCTTATTTATTCCTTATAATAACCTTGTGAGGGACTTCCCTCCTGGTCCAATGGGTAAGACTCTGCGGCTCCCAATACAGGGGGCGTGGGTTCGATCCCTGGTCGGGGAACTAGATTCCACATGCATGCCACAACTAAGAGTCCACATGCTGCAACTAAGAAGTCCGCATGCCGCTACGAAGATCCTGCATGCTGCAACTAAGACCCGGCAGAGCCAAAATAAATAAATAAATAATAAAAAAATAAAATAACCTTGTGAGATTGGTATTGTTACTATACCCAGATTACAGTGAGGCAATGGAGGCACAAGGAATCTAAGTAGTTTGCCTGAGGTCATCAGGCTAAGAAAGAGTAGATAAAGATGCATGCTTGGATACTCTACCTGCAGAATCTGCTCTTAACTGCTATGCATGCTGCCTTCTCTGGAAAATGGGAATAAGGATAATGTATGTCTTATTGAGTTGGTGTGAAAAACAAATGTGATATATTGACTCACATGAAATGTTCTGAATAATAGAAAAGCAGTATAGCAAATTGAATTAATTTAGAAGCTGTGAAACCTTGGAACATCCCTTTCTCTCTCAGAGCCTCAATTTCCCTGACTGTAACTCAAGAGGGTTGGACCCCTTTGAGCATCTGATCCAATTAATGCAATGCCCCTCCCCTCAACCAGTGCACATAAACACACAATTTTGCATTGATTTCAGAGGGTTCAAGGACATTCCCCTATTAAATTTACCTATGGAGCCCATATTAAGAATACTTGCTCTAGCATCAAGCTTTGCTACCTATGGGCTCAAGAAAGCTTCTCCTTCCAGAATTTCAGAGATCCTTTTTCCCCATGATAATGGCAACTCCTCAAGGAGTACCAAGTTTAGTTATTATTTTTTTAACATCTTTATTGGAGTATAATTGCTTTACAATGGTGTGTCAGTTTCTGTTTTATAACAAAGTGAATCAGTTATATATATACATATGTTCCCATATCTCTTCCCACTTGCGTCTCCCTCCCTCCCACCCTCCCTATCCCACCCCTCTAAGTGGTCACAAACCACCGAGCTGATTTCCCTGTGCTATGCGGCTGCTTCCCACTAGCTATCTATTTTACGTTTGGTAGTGTATATATGTCCATGCCACTCTCTCACTTTGTCACAGCTTACCCTTCGCCCTCCCCATGTCCTCAAGTCCATTCTCTAGTAGGTCTGTGTCTTTATTCCTGTCTTACCACTAGGTTCTTCATGACCTTTTTTTTTTTTTCTTAGATTCCATATTCCAATGCTCTCTTCCTAAGGCCTGTGAAGTAATTTGGGCAGGAATTATACCAGTTTTACAGATAAGGAAACTGAGGCCCAAGAACATGACTATGTCAGTGGCAGAACTAGAACTTGAATACCAGACTTCTATGTGCTATTACTAGCCTTCACAGGGCTATTTATGCCACAGGTCTATATGTTGCTCTGAAAAAAATCCCAAGTAAACTAGCATCACAGAAGTTGTTTTAATTCACAGGTGAACCTTAATCCATTAGATGCAGCACTCTGAAATCCTGATTTAACTGGAATACATTTTTCATTGTCTTTTTTGCAATAGAAAGGGGGCTTCCTAAAAATAACAATTTTCAAGCTCCTGAGTTGAGTGTCAGGAGATGAATATAGATTTGCTGATTTACTCACCTGCCTATGGACATGCTACAAAAATGCTAACGGGTTTAGAAGTTGTGAAACCAACACTGATGAAACAAATGCATCATAATTGTTAGACAAAGACTTTTAAAAATCTCTCTTAAATATGCTCAAAGAGCTGGAGGAAAACACAGACAAGAACTAAAGGAAATCAGGGAAATGAAGTATGAACAAAAAGAAAATATCACCACAGAGATGTAAATTATAAAAAGGAATCAAACAGAAATTCCAGAGCTGAAAACTCCAATAACTGAATTAAAAAGTTTATTAGAGGTGTTCAATAGCAGACTTGAGCAAAGACGAGAAAGAATCAGAAAACTTGCAGTTAGGACATTTGTAATTATCAATTCTAAAGAGCAAAAAAAAAAGTAGAATGAAGAAAAATAGAGGGCCTAAAGGACTTATGGGTCACCATCAGATGAATAAATATACACATTATGGGAGTCATAGAAGGAGAAGAGAGAGAGAGAAAAGGGAAGAGAAGTTATTTGAATACATAATGGTTGAAAGTTTCCCAAATTTGAGGAAATCCAAAAAGCTCAACAAATTCCAAATAGCATAAACCCAGAGAGACTCTCACTGAGACACAATGTAATTAAACTGTTTAAACACACACAAAGACAAAAAGAGAATCTTGAAAGAAGCAAAAGAAAAACAACTTGTCACATACATGGGATCCTCAAGAAAATTATAAGCCATGTTCTCAGTAGAAACCCTGAAGGACTGAAGGCAGTATGGAATTATATAAAGTGCTAAAAGAGAACTACTGCCAACCAAGAATTCTATATCTGGAAAAACTGTCCTGCAGAAATAAGGGTCAAATTAAGTCATTCCCAGATTTTAAAAATGAGGGAGTTTATTACCACTAGACCTACCTTACAAGAAATGCTAACAGGAATCCTTCAGGTTGAAATAAAAGAATGCTAGACAGTAACTGGAAGCCAGTGGAGATATAAAGATGTCTGGCAAATGTAACTACATGGAAAATGTGAAAAACAATATTATTGTAATTTTTATTTGTAGCTCCACTTTTTATTTTCTGTAATACTTAAAACATAAATGCATAAAATAATTATAAATATATATTAATGGGTACAAAACATATAAAGATATAATTTGTAACATCAGTAACATAAGGGGGAATGGAGCTATAAAGGATTAAAATTTTGTATACAATTAAAGGTAAATTATAGAAAAAGATTATTATAAATGTAGGATGCTATATGTAATCCCCATGGTAACTACAAAGAAAATATCTATAGAATATATACTTAAGGAAGTAAGAATAGAATCAAAACATATCACTACAAAAAAATTAACTAAACACAAAAAAAGGCAGTAATGAACAAAATGAGGGATATATAGAAAATAAATAGCAAAATGTCAAAATTAAGTTCTTTCTTATCAGTAATTGCTTTATATGTGAATGAATTAAATTACCCAAACAAAAGACATATATTAGCAGAATGGATTGAAAAATATGATCCAACTATATGCTGTCTACAAAAGGTTCACTTTAGATCTAAGGACATACACAAGTTAAAAGTGAAAGGGTGAAAAAAGTTTTCCATGCAAGGAGCATCCAAAGGAGACTATGGGTAGCTATACTAATATCATACAAAATAGACTTTAAATTTAAAAAAAAACTGTTACAAAAGACAAATGGCATTATATATTAAAGTATTAATTCACCAAGTAGATATAATAATTATAAAATATGCTCCAAGCATCAGAAGTCCAAAATATATGAAGCAAACATTGACAAAATTAATGGTACTCTAATGGTAGTATAGGATAAATAGTGATACAAAAAATCAACAAAATTCTAGCAAACCAAATTCAACAGTTTGTTTAAAAAAAAGCACACCATGACTGAGTGGGATTTATTTCTGGAATGCAAGGACAGTACAACATATGAAAATCAGTGTAATGTAACACATTAAAAGAATAAACACAAAATAAGTGATCATCTCAATTGATGTAGAAAAAGCATTTGACAAAATTGAACACACTTTCATGATGAAAACATGCAGAAAGTTAGGGGTAGAATGAAACTACATCAACATAATAAGGTCATGTATGAAAAACCCACAGTTAACCTCTAACTCAGTGGTGAAACAATAAAGGCTTCTCCTCTAAGATCAGAAACAAGACAAGGATGTCCTCTTTCGTCACTTGTGTACAACCAAGTATTAGAAGTTCTAGCCAGAGCTGTTAGGCAAGGAAATAAATAAATGGCATACAAATTAAAAAGGAAGTAGCAAAATTATCTCTATACAAAGATGATATAATCCTATGTGTAGAAAACCCAAAAGATTACATACACACACAAACACACACCACAAAAAAAGAACCAGCTTTTAGTTTCATTGATCTTTTCTATTGTTTTCTTTGTCTCAACTTCACTTATTTCTGCTCTGATCTTTATGACTTCTTTCCTTCTACTAACTTTGGGTGTCGTTTGTTCTTCTTTCTCTAGTTGCTCTAGGCATAAGATTAGGCTGTTTATTTGAGATTTTTCTCCTTTCCTGCGGTAAGTTTGTATTGTTCTAAACTTCCCTCTTAGGACTGCTTTTGCTGTGTCCCATAAGTTTTCGATCATCATGTTTTCATTGTCATTTGTCTCTAGGTATTTTTTGATTTCCTCTTTGATTTCTTCAGTGATCCATTGGTTGTTTAGTAGCATATCGTTTAGCCTCCACGTTTGTGTTTTTTTGCAGTTTTTTTTTTCTTGTAGTTGATTTCTAATCTCATAGCGTTGTGGTCAGAAAAGATGCTTGATATGATTTTAATTTTCTTAAATTTACCAAGGCTTGCTTTATGGCCAAGCATGTGATCTATCCTGGAGAATGGTTCATGTGCACTTGAAAAGAATGTGAATTCTGCTGTTTTCAGATGGAATGCTCTATAGATATCACTTAAGTCCATCTGGTCTAATGTGTCATTTAAGGCCTGTGTTTCCTTATTGATTTTCTGTCTGATCTGTCCATTGATGTATGTGGGGTGTTCAAGTCCCCACTACTATTGTGTCACTGTCAAGTTCTCCTATTATATCTGTTAACATTTGCCTTATATATTGAGGTGCTCCTGTGTTGGGTGCATATAGGTTTACAATTGTTATATCTTCTTCTTGGATTGCTTCTTTGATCATTATATAGTGCCCTTCCTTGTCTCTTGTAACAGTCTTTATTTTAAAGTCTATTTTGTCTGATGTGAGTATTGCTACTCCAGCTTTCTTTTGATTTCCATTTGCATGGAATATCTTTTTCCAGCCCCTCAATTTCAGTATGTATGTGTCTCTAGATCTGAAGTAGGTCTCTTGTAGACAGTGTATATATGGGTCTTCTTTTTTATTCATTCAGCCAGTCTATGTATTTTGGTTGGAGAATTCAATACGTTTACATTTAAGGTAGTTACCGATATGTATGTTTTTTTTTTAAATCAGTCATCAGTTTTATACACATCACTGTATACATGTCAATCCCAACCGCCCAATTCAGCACACCACCATCCCCACCCCACCGCAGTTTTCCCTGCTTGGTGTCCATACGTTTGTTCTCTACATCTGTGTCTCAACTTCTGCCCTGCAAACCGGTTCATCTGTACCATTTTTCTAGGTTCCACATACATGCGTTAATACAGGATATTTGTTTTTCTCTTTCTGACTTACTTCACTCTATGACAGTCTCTAGATCCATCCACATCTCAAAAAATGACTCAATTTCGTTCCTTTTTATGGCTGAGTAATATTCCATTGTATATAAGTACCACAACTTCTTTATCCATTCATCTGTCGTTGGGCATTTAGGTTGCTTCCATGACCTGGCTATTGTAAATAGTGCTGTAATGAACATTGGGGTGCATGTGTCTTTTTGAATTACGGTTTTCTCTGGGTATATGCCCAGTAGTGGGATTGATGGGTCAGATGGTAATTCTATTTTTAGTTTTTTAAGGAACCTCCATATTATTCTCCATACTGGCTGTATCAATTTACATTCCCACCAACAGTGCAAGAGGGTTCCCTTTTCTCCACACCCTCTCCAGCATTTGATGTTTGTAGATTTTCTGATGAAGCCCATTCTAACTGGTGTGAGGTGATACCTCATTGTAGTTTTGATTTGCATTTCTCTAATAATTAGTGATGTTGAGCATCTTTTGATGTGCTCCTTGGCCATCTGTATGACTTCTTTGGAAAAATGTCTATTTAGGTCTTCTGCCCATTTTTGGATTGGGTTGTTTGTTTCTTTAATATTGAGCTGAATGAGTTGTTTATATATTTTGGAGATTAATCCTTTGTCCGTTGATTCATTTGCAAATATTTTCTCCCATTCTGAGGGTTGTCCTTTCGTCTTGTTTATGGTTTCCTTTGCTGTGCAAAAGCTTTGAAGTTTCATTAGGTCCCATTTGTTTGTTTTTGTTTTTATTTCCATTACTCTAGTAGGTGGATCAAAAAAGACCTTGCTGTAATTTATGTCAAAGAGTGTTCTTCCTATGTTTTCCTCTAAGAGTTTTATACTGTCCAGTCTTACATTTAGGTCTCTAATCCATTTTGAGTTTATTTTTGTGTATGGTGTTAGGGAGTATTCTAATTTCATTCTTTTACATGTAGCTGTCCAGTTTTCCCAGTACCACTTATTGAAGAGACTGTCTTTTCTCCATTGTATATCTTTGCCTCCTTTGTCATAGATTAGTTAACCATAGGTGTGTGGGTTGATCTCTGGGCTTTCTATCTTGTTCCATTGATTGATGTTTCTGTTTTTGTGCCAGCACCATATTGTCTTGATTACTGTAGCTTTGTAGTATAGTCTGAAGTCAGGGAGTTTGATTCCTCCAGCTCCGTTTTTTTCCCTCAGGACTGCTTTGGCTATTCGGGGTCTTTTGTGTCTCCATATAAATTTTAAGATGATTTCTTCTAGTTCCGAAAAATGCCATTGGTAATTTGATAGGGATTGCATTGAATCTGTAGATTGCTTTGGGTAGTATAGTCATTTTCACAATGTTGATTCTTCCAATCCAAGAACATGGTATTTCCCTCCATCAGTTGGTATCATCTTTAATTTCTTTCATCAGTGTCTTACAGTTTTCTGCATATAAGTCTTTTGTCTCCCTAGGTAGGTTTATTCCTAGGTATTTTATTCTTTTTGTTGCAATAGTAAATGGGAGTGTTTCCATAATTTCTCTTTCAGATTTTGCACCATTGGTGTATAGGAATGCAAGAGATTTCTGTGCATTAATTTTGTATCCTGCAACTTTAATAAATTCATTGATAAGCTCTAGTAGTTTTCTGGTGACATTTTTAGGATTCTCTATGTATAGTATCATGTCATCTGCAAACAGTGACAGTTTTACTTCTTCTTTTCCAATTTGTATTCCTTTTATTTCTTTTTCTTCTCTGATTGCCGTGGCTAGGACTTCCAAAACTATGTTGAATAATAGTGGTGAGAGGGGACATCCTTGTCTCATTCCTGATCTTAATGGAAATGATTTCAGTTTATCACCATTGAGAATGATGTTTGCTGTGGGTTTGTCATATATGGCCCTTATTATGTTGAGGTAGGTTCCCTCCATGCCCAGTTTCTGGAGAGTTTTTATCATAAATGGGTGTTGAATTTTGTCAAAAGCATTTTCTGCATCTTTTGAGATGATCATATGGTTTTTATTCTTCAATTTGTTAATATGGTGTATTACATTGATTGATTTGCGTATATTGAAGAATCCTTGCATCCCTAGGATAAATCCCAGTTGATTGTGGTGTATGATCCTTTTAATGTGTTGTTGGATTCTGTTTGCTAGTATTTTGTTGAGGATTTTTGCATCTATATTCATCAGTGATATTGGTCTGTAATTTTCTTTTTTGTTGTATCTTTGTCTGGTTTTGGTATCAGGGTGATGGTGGCCTCATAGAATGAGTTTGGGAGTGCTCTTTCCTCTGCAATTTTTTGGAAGAGTTTGAGAAGGATGGGTGTTAGCTTTTCTCTAAATGTTTGATAGAATTCACCTGTGAAGCCATCTGGTCCTGGACTTTTGTTTATTGGAAGACTTTTAATCACAGTTTCAATTTCATTACTTGTGATTGGTCTGTTCATATTTTCTGTTTCTTCCTGGTTCAGTCTTGGAAGGTTAAACCTTTCTAAGAATTTGTCCATTTCTTCCAGTTTGTCCATTTTATTGGCATAGAGTTTCTTGTAGTAGTCTCTTAGGATGCTTTGTATTTCTGCAGTGTCTGTTGTAACTTCTCCTTTTTCATTTCTAATTTTATTGATATGAGGCCTCTCCCTCTTTTTCTTGATGAGTCTAGCTAATGGCTTATCAATTTTGTTTAACTTCTCAAAGAACCAGCTTTAATTTTATTGATCTTTGCTATTGTTTTCTTTGTTTCTATTTCATTTATTTCCACTCTGATCTTTATGATTGCTTTCCTTCTGCTAACTTTGGGTTTTGTTTGTTCTTCTTTCTCTAGTTCCTTTAGGTGTAAGGTTAGATTGTTTACTTGAGATTTTTCTTGTTTCTTTAGGTAGGCTTGTATAGCTATAAACTTCCCTCTTAGAACTTTTTTTGGTGCATTCCATAGGTTTTGGATTGTCGTGTTTTCATTGTCATTTGTCTGTAGGTATTTTTTTATTTCCTCTTTGATTTCTTCAGTGATTTCTTGGTTATTTAGCAACATATTGTTTAACCTCCATGTGTTTGTCTTTTTTACGTTTTTTTTGTTGTTGTTATTGTTTTTTGTTGTTGTTTTTTTTTTTTTTTTACGTTTTTTTCCCTGTAATTCATTTCTAATCTCATAGCGTTGTGGTCAGAAAAAATGCTTGATATGATTTCAATTTTCTTAAATTTACTGAGGCTTGATTCGTGACCCACGATATGATCTATCCTGGAGAATGTTCCTTGAGCACTTGAGAAGAAAGTGTAATCTGCTGTTTTTGGAGGGAATGGCCTATAAATATCAATTAAATCTATCTGGTCTATTGTGTCATTTAAAGCTTCTGTTTCCTTATTCATTTTCATTTTGATGATCTGTCCATTGTTGTAAGTGAGGTGTTAAAGTCCCCCACTATTATTGTGTTACTGTCAATTTCCTCTTTTATAACTCTTAGCAGTTGCATTATGTATTGAGGTGCTCCTATGTTGGGTGCATATATATTTATAATTGTTATATCTTCTTCTTGGATTGATCCCTTGATCATTATGTAGTGTCCTTCCCTGTCTCTTGTAACCTTCTTTATTTTAAAGTCTATTTTATCTGATATGAGTATAGCTACTCCAGCTTTCTTTTGATTTCCATTTGCATGGAATATCTTTTTCCATCCCCTCACTTTCAGTCTGTATGTGTCCCTAGGTCTAAAGTGGGTCTCCTGTAGACAGCATATATATGGGTCTTGTTTTTGTATCCATTCAGCAAGCCTGTGTCTTTTGGTTGGAGCATTTAATCCATTCACATTTAAGGTAATTATCGATATGTATGTTCCTATGACCCTTTTCTTAATTGTTTTGGGTTTGTTTTTGTAGGTCTTTTTCTTCTCTTGTGTTTCCCACTTAGAGAAGTTCCTTTAGCATTTGTTGTAGAGCTGTTTTGGTGGTGCTGAATTCTCTTAGCTTTTGCTTGACTGTAAAGCTTTGTATTTATCCACTGAATCTAAATGAGATCCTTGCCGGGTAGAGTAATCTTGGTTGTACGTTCTTCCCTTTCATCACTTTAAGTATATCATGCCACTCCCTTCTGGCTTGTAGAGTTTTTGCTGAGAAATCAGCTGTTAACCTTATGGGAGTTCCCTTGTATGTTATTTGCCGTTTTTCCCTTGTTGCTTTCAATAATTTTTCTTTGTCTTTAATTTTTGCCTGTTTGTTTAATATGTGTCTCAGCATGTTTCTCCTTGGATTTATCCTGTATGGGACACCCTTCACTTCCTGGACTTGGGTGGCTATTTCTTTTCCCATGTTGGGGAAGTTTTCGACTATAATCTCTTCAAATATTTTCTCTGGTCCTTTCTCTCTCTCTTCTCCTTCTGGGACCCCTATAATGCAAATGTTGTTGCATTTAATGTTGTCCCAGAAGTCTCCTAAGCTGCCTTCATTTCTTTTAATTCTTTTTTCTTTAGTCTGTTCTGCAGCAGTGAATCCCACCATTCTGTCTTCCAGGTCACTTATCCGTTCTTCTGCCTCAGTTATTCTGCTATTGATTCCTTCTAGTGTAGTTTTCATTTCAGTTATTGTGTTGTTCATCTCTGTTTGTTTGTTCTTTAATTCTTCTAGGTCTTTGTTAATCATTTCTTGCATCTTCTCGATCTTTGCCTCCATTTTTTTTCCGAGGTCCTTCATCATCTTCAGTATCATTATTCTGAATTCTTTTTCTGGAAGGTTGCCTATCTCCACTTCATTTAGTTGTTTTTCTGGGGTTTTGTCTTGTTCCTTCATCTGGTATATAGTTCTCTGCCTTTTCATCTTGTCTATCTTTCTGTGAAGATGGTTTTTGTTCCATAGGCTGCAGGATTGTAGTTTTTCTTGCTTCTGCTGTCTGCCCTCTGCTGGTTGAGGCTATCTAAGAGGCTTGATGGGAGGCTCTGGTGGTGGGTAGAGCTGCTGATATGTATGTTTTATTGCCATTTTGTTAATTGTTTTGGGTTTGTTTTTGTAGGTATTTTTTCTTCCCTTTCTCTTTTGTTCTCTTGTGATTTGATAACTATTTTAGTGTTGTTTTTGGATTCCTTTTTCTTTTTTGTGTGTATAACTGTTATAAATTTTTGGTTTGTGGTTACCATGAGATTTTTATATCAAAATCTATATAAATACATGATTGTTCTAAGTTGCTGATCTCTTAATTTCAAATATCCTGCATTTGTACTCCCCTCCTCTCATGATTATTGGTTTTGATATCATATTGTGTGTGGATGATTTCCTACCTTTACTGCCTTTGCCCGTGAGATTTCCCATTTTGTAATTTTCTCGTTTTTAATTGTGACCTTTTCTTTTCCGCCTAGAGAATTTCCTTTAGTATTTGTTGTAAAGCCAGTTTGGTGGTGCTGAATTCTTTTAGCTTTTTCTTGTCTGTAAAACTTTTTATTTCTCCTTCAAATCTGAATGAGAGACTTGCTCGGTAGAATAATCTTGGTTGCAGGTTTTTCTCTTTCATCACTTGAAGTGCCACTCCCTTTGGCCTGCAGTGTTTTTCCTGAAAAATCAGCTGATAACCTTATGGGGATTCCCTTGTATGTTCTTTGTTGCTTTTCCCTTATTGCTTTTAGTATTTTCTCTTTGTCTTTAATTTTTGTTAATTTGATTACTATGTTTCTCAGTGTATTCCTCCTTGTGATTATCCTGTATGGGACTCTGTGCTTCCTGTACTTGGGTGACTGTTTCCTTTTCCATGTTATGGAAGTTTTCAGCTATTGTCTCTTCTTATATTTTCTCACACCCTTTCTCTCTCTCTTCTCCTTCTGGGACTCCTATAATGCAAATGTTGGTGCATTTAATGTTGTACTAGAGGTCTCTTAAACTGTGCTCATTTCTTTTCTTTTTTTTTTTTTTCTCTTCTTTATTCTGTTCCATGGCAGTGATTTCCCCCATTCTGTCTTCCAGCTCACTTACTCATTCTTCTGCCTCATTTATTCTGATAGTGATTCCTTCTAGTGTATTTTTCATTTCAGTTGTATTATTCAACTCTGTTTGGTTGTTCTTTATATTTTCTAATTCTTTGTTAAATATTTCTTGTAACTTCTTGCACTGTGCATCCATTCTTTTTCTGAGATCTTGTATCATCTTTATAATCATTACTCTGAAGTCTTTCTCTGGTAGACTGCCTATCTCCAATTCACTTAGTTTTTCTTCTAAGGTTTTATCTTGTTCCTTCATCTGGAATATATTCCTCTGCTATCTCATTTTGTCTAAATTTCTGTGTTTGCAGACTCAGTTCCACAGGCTGCCGGATTGTAGTACTCTTGCTTCTGGTGTCTGCCTCCTAGTATGTGAAGCTGGTCTAGAGGCTTGTGCAGGCTTCCTGATAGGAGGGGCCAGTGTCTGACCACTGGTGGTTGAAATCGGGTCTTGGCCTTCTGGTGGGCAGGGCCATATCAAGGGGTGTGTCTAGAGGAGGCTGCCAGGTCAGGAAGTCCTTAAGCAGCCTGTCCATGGATGAGTAGAACATTGTGCTTGCCCTGTTGTTTGTTTGGTCTGATTCAACCCAGCACTGGAGCCTACAGGCTGTTGTGTGGGGCCAGGTCTTGATGCCAAAATGGTGGCTTCCTGGAGAGTTCACACTAATGAATATTCCCCAGTACCTCTGCCACCAGTGTCCTTTTCCCCACAGTGAGCCACAGCCACCCCCTTCCTCCCCAGGAGACCCTCCAAGCCCAGCAGTTAGGTCTGGCCCAGGTCTCTATGAAGTCACTGGCTTTGCCCTGGTTTCCAGTATGCATGAGACCTTGTGTGCACCCTCCAAGAGAGGAGTCTCTGTTTTCCCTAGTTTTGTGGAGCTTGTGCAGTCAAGCCCTGCTGACCTTCAAAGCCAAATGCTTTGGGGGCTCCTCCTCCCGTTTCTGGACTCTTAGGCTGGGCAGCCTGGAGTGGGGCTCAGAGCTCTCACTCCCATGGGAGAACTTCTGCAATATAATTATCCTCCAGTTTGTGGGTCCAGGTGGTATGGGATTTGATTATATGGCAAGTGCATCCCTCCTACCGTCTCTTGGTTCCTTCTTTATGTCTTTGGATATAGAATATCTTTTTTGCTAGATTACAGTCTTTTTTATTGATAGTTTTCCAGCAATTAGTTGTGATTTTGGTGTGCTGGTGAGAGGAGGTAAGCTCAAGGTCCTCCTACTCTGCCATCTTGTCTCCCTTCCTCAAAACTAATTTCATTTAAATGTGGCTAGGCTGAGAGCATAAGGAGAGAAGACAAGAGTCAGATTTTACATACCAAGGTCAGTTAACTGACAATATCTTCCAGTCATTAACATATAAAAGCCTAATTTTTAGCATATTTGAACAGAAGGAGATTACTTCCTGAAACACCCAAAGAGAGAGAGCTCATGCATCCAACCAAATTGACATATGTGTTATTATTATTAGCCCCACTTGATTTCTGGAGGCTTTTCATCAATGTGAATGTTTGTTATAAGTGCTTTAATTATTTTGGTACCATTCTCAGAAGAGTCTCCTAAGTGGACTAAAATTGAATTTATCCATGTGAAATTGATGAATGGCTCCTACTTTCACTTTTTTTCTATTTTTCATTGAGGTAAAATTGGTATATAACATTATATTAGTTTCAGGTGTACAACATGATAATTTGATATTTGTATACACTACAAAGTGATCACCACAATGTTTAGTCAGCATACATCCACAATGTACAATTAACTTCCTTCATCCAGTTCTCCCAACACCATTTTGTTATTTGTCGATGAGTTTTGTTTTGTTTTTTTTTAGATTCCGTATATAAGTGAAATCACACAGTATTTATCTTTTTCTCTCTGACTTATTTCACTTAGTATAATACCCTCACGTTCTACCCATGTTGCTACAAATGGCAAGATTTCTTTCTTTGTTATGACTGAGTAGTATTCTATTGTATTTATACCATATTTTCTTTATCCATTCATCCATCAATGACACTTAGGTTGTTTTCATATCTTGGCTATTGTAAATAATGCTGCAATTAACATAGGGGTACATATATCTTTTTGAATTAGTGTTTTTATATTCTTCAGATAAATACTTAGAAGTGGAATGGCTGAATCATATGGTAGTTCTATTTTTAATTTTTTGAGGAACCTCTATACTGCTTTCCATCGTGGCTGTACAAATTAAATTCACACTAACAGCATACAAGGGTTCCCCTTTTCCCACATCCTCTCCAATCTTGTTATTTCTTGTCTTTTTGATAATAACCATTCCAACAGGTGTGAAATGATACCTCATTTGGATTTTGATGTGCATTTCACTGATAATTAGTGACACGAAGCATCTTTTTCTGTGCCTGTTGACCATCTGTATGTCTTCTTTGGAAAAATGCCTATTTAGATACTCTGGAAGGGCTACTACGTTTTTTTTTCCCCCTGGGGAAAAGATATTTTTATTTAATTCTTTTTTTTTTCATTTTTCAAATTAACATTTTATTATATCATATGTAATATATTTAGAGGAATATATGAAACAGACATGTAATTTGGGAAGCATAATAAAATGAATAAAATCCTGCGAACCCATTCCCAGCATAGGAATGAATATGGCCAGTACCATGGAGATGCTCTTTGTATTCAGTCCTTATCCAATCATCCCCCTGCCTTCCTTCTAGAGGTATCCCCTGATCTGAATTTTCGGTTTATCACTTCTTTGCTTTTAAAAAACTAGTGTTACAACATTTGTATGACTATTCAATGTATTATTTAGTCTTGCTTGCTTTTGAGTTACTGCTTAACACATTGATAATTTAGTTCGTGTATGTTATTTTTTACTGTGATCATAATTTTAAAGATATTTTCAGTTTTATAAAATTTGATTGTCCTATCTTTCTGGTGGATTGAAGTTTTCATCATTATGTAACAACCCTCTTCACATTTGATAGTGATTTTTTGTCTCAAAGTCTGTGTAGTCTCATGTAGCTTACTCAGCTCTCTGCAGCTTAGAATTGGCCCTGTATATTTTTCTATCATCTTCTTTCAACCCTTTCTTTGTTCTTATGTCTTAGGGGTGTCTGTGTATCATGAGGCATTATTTATTTGTGTTTTACTCTGACAATCTTTGTCTTTTTTTTTTTTACAGCTCGATGAATTTTTATATATATACAAACTTTTACATTTATATATATGTTTCCACCACCCAGATCAAGATGTAGAACATATCCCTACACATAACACTTTCACCATTTTCCTGACTTCCATTATCATGGATTAGTTCTGCCTGTTCTTAAACTTTACATAAATACAATAGATATATTTTTGTGTCTCACTTCTTTTGATCAACATAATGTTTTAAAACTCATTTATGCTTTGCACATATCATTATCTTGAATGTATTCATTGCTAAGCAGTATTCTATTGTATGAATATACAGAATTTATTATCCATGTTACTATTGATAGACATCTGGGCAGTTTCCAGCTTGGGATTATTATAAATAAATAATGTTATGAACATTTTATCTAAGTCTTTAGATAAAATGGGCATATGGACATATGCTGTCATGTAGGGTAGCTGTATATATAACTTTCCTAGAAAGTGTCAGTTTTCTTAAGTGGTTTTGCCATTTTAACTCTCATTAGCCTGTGTGAGGCTCTCCATCCTCACCAGCACTCAGTGTTTTCAGTCTAGTGGGTGTGTAGTGGTCTCTCTGTGTGTGCCCTTTTTTTTCACACACACACACACTGTATTTTATTTTTACAAGAGATAAATAGACTGACATCAAGCATGGTACATGGATGACCACAACAAAAGCAACAATGATTGCAATTACCAAACATGAAACACACTCATACTATGTCATAATATTGACATTCAGTCCAGTAATCCTCCACTGTAGCAGCTCCTTTACTTTGCAGTGAAAATTGATTTGTATATTCTTTGCCTCTGAGTCCTTGTGGGATTTTTTTTCTTTTTAAATTCAAACAGAAAGTCACAAAAATTATACTCATCCTCATCAGTTCACTCAGTCCCATGTAATTATTTTTTTTTTATCTTGATCTTTTGTTAGCACTTTTATGAGTTCATCAGTTTTTCATCAGAGTTCTGAAAATGCTTATTCATTCAGTTCAGCAGTACAGTCAGTTACCAGAAACCTGTACTTGTCAGAGTCTTTTCTATGAATTTCTTGAAGATGAAACCCTTTTACAGGAACATATTTGCAAAAGCATCAGAGTACACC